>NW_016839955.1:0-529 GCF_001698545.2 Rhinopithecus bieti
TCCCAGGGGCAGGCATTATCTATTCTCCAGGGTCATTATCTATTCTCCAGGATACCCAGGGTCAAGACTTCTCCCACTTCTGAACTCAGGGCCCAGCACTCTCCCACCCAAACTTCCACTATTTTGTGACACATGAAGCTACTGGGCTGTGGCACTTCCTGGAGCCTGCATGGCGATGTTGAGCCCTGTGACATCTCTGCAAACCTTCTCCCTAGAGCTGCATAAACTTGGAGGTAGACAGTAAGTAGTGGAAAGATGGGTTGAACCGTATTTCAGAGTGGGCTCTTCATAGGTTTTTCTCATCTTGTTTTTAGAAGTTTTTGTTGTTTGTGTAAAGACAGTGTTACGGAAACGTAAGGTTCAGTGAAGGAACTCAGGATGAAGGTGGGCTTGCAGCATCACTGTCAGCACCCGTCCATGTCCTGTTGCTTCTAGAAACCAAGCCCACACCAAGCATGGCACAAATCAAAGCCATCACCCTCTCGTGAATAAAAAACCATATATATTGTGGAATATTAAATGTTCTGTG
>NW_016839956.1:0-658 GCF_001698545.2 Rhinopithecus bieti
GTGAATCTGCTTTTGCTATGTTTGTTCATCTCACATAGATGAAGGTTTCTTTACATTACGCAGCTTGGAAACTCCCTCGTGGATTGATCCGCACAGGGATATTTGGGATCACATTCGGGCCTATGGTGAAATAGGAAATATAGTCAGATAAAACTGGAGAGAAGCTTTCTGAGAAACTGCTTGGTGATGTGTGCATTCCACTCAGGGAGTTATAACTTTCTTCTCATACGGCACAGTTTGAACACTGTTCCTGTAAAACCTAAAGAGTGATATTCGGAGCACATTGAAGAATATGTCAAAAGTGAAATAACTGGAGAGAAGCTTTCTGCACAACTCTTTTGTGATGTTTGTGTTCATCTCAAAGAGTTAAATAATTCTTTGGATTGAGCAGTTTGAAATCACTGTTTTTGTGGAATCTGAGAAAGGACATTTGGAGATGCTCTTTAGAATACCCTGAAAAGAAATAACCTCAGATAGAAACCAGAAGAAAGCATTCTCTGAACCTGCTCTGTGTCACGTGAATTCCGCTCACACAGTTAAGCTTCTCTTTTCATTGAGCGGTATCATAACACTGTTTTGTTTAGACTGCGAAGGGATATTCAGGAGCTATTTGAGGGTTATGGTGAGAAAGGAAACGTCTTCAGATAGAAACTGGAGA
>NW_016839957.1:0-865 GCF_001698545.2 Rhinopithecus bieti
CCACATAATTGGAAGTAAAACACTCCTCAGCAAATGCAAAAAAATGGAAATCATAACGAATGGTATCTCAGACCACAAGGCAATCAAATTAGAACTCACTCAGGATTAAGAAACTCACTCAAAACCACAAAACTACATGTGAGCTGAACAAGCTGCTCCTGAATGACTAATGGGTAAATAATGAAATTAAGGCAGAAATAAAGATGTTCTTTGAAACCAATGAGAACAAAGACACAATGTACCAGAATCTCTGGGACACATTTAAAGCAGTGTGTAGAGGGAAATTTATAGCACTAAATGCCCACAAGAGAAAGCAGGAGAGATCTAAACTTGACACCCTAACATCACAATTAACAGAACTAGAGAAACAAGAGCAAACAAATTCAAAAGCTAGCAGAAGACAAGAAATAGAACAGAACAGAACTGAAGGAGATAGAGACACGAAAACCCTTCAAAACTCAATGAATCCAGGAGTTGGCTTTTGGAAAAGATCAACAAAATAGATAGGAAAGATAGAAGACTCAAATAGACACAATAAGAAAAGACAAAGGGGAAATCACCTCCGACCCCACAGAAATACAAACTACCATCAGAGAATACTATCAACACCTCTATGCAAATAAAGTAGAAAATCTAGAAGAAATGGATAATTTCCTGGACACATACACCCTCCCAAGACTAAACCAGGAAGAAGTCGAAACCCTGCATAGACCAATAACAAGTTCTGAAATTGAGGCAGTAATTAATAGCCTAGCAACCAAAAAAAGTGCAGGACCAGACGGATTCACAGCCGAATTCTACCAGAGGTACAAACAGGAGCTGGTACCACTCCTTCTGAAACTTTTCCAAACAGTAGAAAAAGAGG
>NW_016839958.1:0-739 GCF_001698545.2 Rhinopithecus bieti
TCATCACACTGACTTCCACCCTTCCCTTCTTGGAACAGTTTGCTAACACTGTTTTCGTTGATTCTGCAAAGTGATATTTGGGAGCTCAGTGAGGGCTATGGTGAAAAAGGATATATCCTCAGATCAAAACTGGAAAGAAGCCTTCTGAGAAACTGCATGGCCATGGGTGAATGCAACTCACAGAGTTACACATGTCCCTTCAGTGATCAGTTCGCTAACATAGTTTTCTGGAAATCTGTAATAAATACTTCTTAGCGCAATGAAGCTTACGGTGACAAAGGAAATATCCTCAGATGAAAACTTGAAAGAAGCTTTGTTAGAAAATTCTTGGTGATGTGTGAATTAATCTCACAGAGTTACACTTATGTTTCGTGGAGCAGTCCATTAACACTGCCTTTAAGGAACCTGAGAAGGGCTACTTTGGATCGCATTGAGGCATTCGCTGATCAAGGAAATATCATCAGTTCAAAACGTGAAAGAAGCTTTCTGAGAAACTTCTTTCTGATCTGTGAATTCATGTCACAGAGATACAACTTAGACCTCAGGAAGCAGTTTGCTAACACTCTTTTATTGGAATCTGCAAAGTGATATTTGGGAGTCCATGTGGGAACACGGTGAAAAATTAAATATCCTCACATAATAACTAGAGAGAAGCGTTATGAGAGACTGCTTTCTGATGTGTGAGTTCATCACACAGAGTTCCACCCTTCCCTTCTTGGAACAGTTTGCTGACACTGTT
>NW_016839959.1:0-278 GCF_001698545.2 Rhinopithecus bieti
ATGGATTCTGCAATGTGATATTTGGGATCTCATTGAGGGCTGTGGTGAAAAAGGAATTATCTACAGATAAAAACTGAAAAGACACCTTCTGGTAAAATGCACTTCGACATATGAATGCAACTCACATATTTACACGTTTCTCTTCAGTGATCAGTTTGCTAACACAGTTTTCTTGAAATCTGCAATGGGATACTTCTTAGCGCAATGAAGCTTAAGGTGAAAAAGGAAATATCCTCAGAAGAACAGTGGAAAGAAGCTTTCTTATAACTTCCTGGTCA
>NW_016839960.1:0-3786 GCF_001698545.2 Rhinopithecus bieti
GGTTTACCTGACAGAAGTCCCATTCCCTCCAACCTTGCCATTCATCAGGAGATAATAAAACAGTGACTGTTTAATGAGTGCCTCCTCCCGGAAAAGAGAGCTGTCCTGAATGAGCAGGAAATTTGAGAAGCAGGTTTGAAATAGGCAAGAATTTCAGAACTCCTAACAGCTGAAAATAGTTGCCAACCCCACTTACCCTGAGTCATATGCCCGATCTGGAGATTGAACCACTTTCTTCTATTTCTCCTATTCTCAATTATCTTTATTTTTAAAATCACATTCGAAGGAAAGAATCTTCTGAAAATCAAAAATCTTAGAAAACACTCTTTGTCCCCCAGTGTATGGATAGGTTTTGGGGTAATAAGCTTATTTTAGTAGTTCGATAAATACAATATCCACTAGGAAAATAAATATGACTCAGAGAGTTTTTTATCATAATTAAAAATTATTTTAAATGATCAATGCTAAAATTTATTTGCATTAGTGTGGACAAATATAATTTGATTAGACCTAACCTTCAGAGATCAATTTTCAGACACTGTGATCAAACTGTTGTGGTGTTCTTTGAATTAGAGGAGGTAGAATACACCATAAAGCATATCTAAAAAATATGTATAAGTCAGCATTATGGGTATGATGACTATCAAGGCAGGTTTGCAGGCTTTGTCTAAAAATAGTGAAGCTCAATTATTATCTTTGTAGTGCCTAGCAGTTTATTATTTGTGGGCCAAGTATTTGTAGATGTCATTAGAATGGCTATTAATAGTTTGGTGATTTCCACAGATAACCTAAAAATGAGAAATGGATATCATAGCAGCTGAGCAGAATGGTAATTGGGGTACCTGGGGACTTTTCTTGCATATCTCCATTAGCAGAATGGAACATTTAAAGGCACACTGCACACTCGGGTGTAGTTCGAGATAGCTGAGTCTCAAAGATGACCCTGAGCTTCTTATGTGGGATGAGGGTGAACATGTGCAATTTGAACACAATAAAGAACATATGCAACTGCGTTAGAAGCACAGAACATGAAACCATTCACTGTTCCTCCCTTATTCCACCTAAGTGAAAAATGGTAGCTCTCCCCCAACATCATCTTCAAATCTATTCCATTCCCTTCTGAACAAAGTAGCCCCCACTGAATCTTGTCTGGATACTGAGGAGGCAGAAGGTAACAGGGAATAGCAGAAAGCAAGTTAAAAGGATGTGACGGTGAGAGAAAGAAAAGACCCATGATGGGCCATCATGGTAAGGAGTATGACTACTTAGAGCAGAAGCAGAAGGCTCAGATTCAGAAGGCAGGTAGCTTGCTGGCTTGAATCAAGCCTAGATCACACTTCCTCTGACCTGAATTAATAGACAGAAGTTTTGCAATAGCCTTGATCATGGATAGCAGATAGATTTCTTCTGGAATACTGGTGGCATTTGATGGGCAATGTATCTGGCATACTGTGTTAAAATAGATTTTAAAGCTAAATTTGGGCTGAGGGGGAGAGAAAGTTGTGATTCATTAACAATATCTACCATGGACACAACCAGGGAGATTGCAACATGTGACAGATTTACCACCTCTGCTCCACATGGGTCTGGGTAGCCTGCCAAATGTGTGACTTCTTCTTTCCACATTCTTAGGTTCTAAGGTCACCTTGATGCTTGGTGGCATTGTCTGTTTTAAGAGGTTGGCATGTGTATGACAATTTTTGCATAAGACTATTGCTATATTTTTCTGTCCTTCCATTTCTAGAAAGCACAGGGGATTCAAGTCTCCATGTTCATTTTCACAGTCCTCTTCATTGATCCTGTTCCCAGAATAATTTTTCTAAGACTATTCCAGAGATGCCTTACATCAGTCTCTGTATTCTTGCAAATGAATGACAAGGACAAAAATGAAACTATTATGAAAGAAGAAAGACTCAGGAGGATTCTTTCCCTAGGCCCTGAGATCCTCACAATAGTTCAAGCGAAATGACAGCCAATGGCTCCTTATCTGTTTCCTTTGCTTGACCAGCTCCCAGAATGGGAACAGTTGTTCAGGAAATACACATTAAACTTTGCCCGTTCCCTCTATTTATATTGCATTTTAATGTAATTGGTTGCTTTCCCACATTTGTTTCAGGGTGGTGACACAGCTCTGGGGGCCTAAGGATGATGAAGTGAATGAGGATGGAGAGAGAAAGAGAGTACACACATGAAAAGCCCTATCAGCAATACTTTTTCTTATTTATAGTGACAACCCCAAGAAAAATATAAAAATATATTTAGAGAGATGACAGCTTTGCTGCTTCTTGATCACAAACCAGCACTTAGGAGTTCCTTTTGTGAGCAGATAAAAGGGCTGCAGCTCGATAAAACAGGGTGAGGAAAAGGAAAGAGAGAAATTGGATGAAGGGCACTATGTCCTAGATAAAAGCAGTACAAGAACCAATACATTAAATAGAAGGAGGAGCCTCAGAATATTGCCTGTGGGTGCCTTGGACTGAAGATGGATGGAAACCTCCTCCCATCCAGAAATCATAATGCCAAGAAGGCAAGAGGTCTTTAGACTTGCCTTCCAGTCCTTGAATTTATATTTGATAAATAAAACACTTAGTCTTCAATGTACTTTATTTCAAAATAAAAGAGGGGGAAAAGGTGCATGAAAATATTTGAGAGGGGCATTACTTATTCCTGTGTTAAGAAGAGGCAGTCACAACTTATGAACAAGTCCGCCTTTGAACAATTCAACGTAAGTGTGCTCTGTGCAAAGCCCAAGTGGTACAATGATGAGTAAGACACAGACCCTGTTCTTAAGAAAGTCGCAGCAATGGAAGCAAAAGTTTATTTGAAAGTTAGTTTGAAACTTATAATGCCATCTCCATAGAGTTAGTGTTAAACATGACAGTTCGTTTTCAGTTCACTATTCCTTTGTTCCTGAAACATAATTCTGTTATAGTCTGAATGTTTATGTACCCCGAAATTCATGTTAAAATTCTAACCCCCAGGGCGATGATGTTAGGAGATGCGGCCTTTGGGAGGTGATTATGTCATGAGGGTAAAGCCCTCATGAATAGGATTATTGCCCTTATCAAGGGATTCAGAGAGGTACCAGGCTCCTTCTACCATGTGAGGAACGGCATAGCTAGAAAGTGCAGTTTCTATAAATCAGGAGTGTGTCTTAACTAGCCTTGATCTTGGACTTTCCAGCCTGTAGAACTGTGAGAAATACATTTCTGCTGTTTACAGGCCACCTATTCAGCTTATATGTTGATATACCAGCTCTAACAAACTAAGATATATTTCTTTTATTTTCTTCCTTTATCTTCAATTTTCATTTTAAGTTCAGAGGTACGTGTGCAGGATGTGCAGGTTTGTTACATAGGTAAATGTTTGCCATTGTGCCATGGGGGTTTGCTGCCCAGATCATCCCATCACCTAGGTATTTTTTTTCTTTTCTTTTCTTTTTTTTTTTTTTTTTTTTTTGAGACAGCATCTCACTCTGTCACCCAGGCTGGAGTGCAGTGGTGCACTCTCGGCTCACTGAAACCTCTGCCTCCCAGGTTCAAGCAATTCTATCTCAGCCTCCTAAGCAGCTGGGATTATAGGCACGCACCACCACACCCAGCTAATTTTTGTATTTTTGGTGGAGACAAGATTTCAACATGTTGGCCAGGCTAGTCTCGAACTCTTGACCTCAAATGATCCACCTGCCTTGGCCTCCCAAAGTGCTGGGATTACAGGCATGAGCCATCATACCCAGCCCCATCACCTAGGTATTAAGCCCAGCATCCATTAACTATTCTTCCTGTT
>NW_016839961.1:0-277 GCF_001698545.2 Rhinopithecus bieti
GCCCTCAGACTAGAACATGAACTCTCCTCCCAGGTCGACAGCTTCCAGATTCTCTTATTACAACAACATTGGTCCTGCCTGGGTCTGCAGCTCCACGACCCTCAAACTAGAAAATGACCTCTCCTCCCTGGGGTCACCAAGTTCCAGACCCTCGAACTTCAGCAGCATACCTCCTGCCTGAATCTGCAGCTCCACGACCCTCAAACAACAATAAGACCTCTCAGTCTGGCGTCGACAGCTTCCAGATCGTCGAACATCAACAACATTGCTCATGCCT
>NW_016839962.1:0-695 GCF_001698545.2 Rhinopithecus bieti
TTCTGGAAATCCGCAATTAGATACATCATAGCGCAATGAACATTACAGTGACACAGGAAATATCCACAGATGAAAACTAGAAAGAAGCTTTCTTAGAAACTTCTTGGTGATGTGTGAATTCATCTCACAGAGTTACACTTATTTATCATGGAGAAGAGCATTAACACTGTCTTTGAGGAAACTGAGAAGGGCTTCTTTGGATCACATTGAGGCCTACGCTGATAAAGGAAATTTCATCCGTTCAAAACGTGAAAGAAGCTTTCTGAGAAACTTCTTTCTGATCTGTGAGTTCATCTCACAGAGTTACAAACTCTGCCTCAAGAAGCAGTTTGCTAACACTCTTTTCGTCGAATCTGGAAAGTGATATTTGGTAGCCCATAGGGGCAAATTGTGAAAAAGGAAATATCCTCACATAATAACTACAGAGAAACTTTCTGAGGGATTGCTTTCTGAAGTGGTACTTCATCACACAGAGTTCCACCCTTCCCTTCTTGGAACCGTTTGCTAACACTGTTGTCGTGGATTCTGCAAAGGTATATTTGGGAGCACATTGAGGGCTATGGTGAAAAAGGAAATATTCTCACATAATAACTAAAGAGAAGCTTTCTGAGAAACTGCATTGCCATGTGTGAATGCAACTCACAGAGTTACACGTTTCTCTTCAGTGATCAGTTTGTTAGCACAGTTTTCTGGAA
>NW_016839963.1:0-274 GCF_001698545.2 Rhinopithecus bieti
CATAATAGATATAATAGATATAGGTATAAAATATGGACATAATAGATATAGGTATAAAATATAGACATAATAGATATAATAGATATAGGTATAAAATATAGACATAAGAGATATAATATATATAGGTATAAAATATAAACATAATACATATAATCGATACAGATATAAAATATAGACGTAACAGATATAGGTACAAAGTATAGATATAATAGATATAATAGGTACACGTATAACATATAGAAATAATACATACAATAGATACAGGTATAAAATA
>NW_016839964.1:0-655 GCF_001698545.2 Rhinopithecus bieti
ATATACATATTATATTTATAATAGATATAGGTATAAAATATAGACATAATAGATATAGGTATAATATATAGACATAATATATATAGATAAAAAATATAGACAATAGATATAATAGACATAGGTGTCAAATACAGACATAATAGATGTAGGTGTAAAATACAGACATAATAGATATATTAGAAATAGGTATAAAATATAGACATAATAGATATACTAGATATAGGTATAAAACATAGACATAAAAGGTATAATAGATATAGGTATAAAATATAGATATAATAGATATAGGTATGAAATTTAGATATAATTGATATAATAGATAGATATAATAGATATAATAGATATAGGTATAAAATATAGATACAATAGATATAATGGATATGGGTATCAAATATACATATAATAGATATAGGTATAAAATATAGATATAGTGGATATAATAGATATAGGTATGAAATATAGACATAATAGATATAATAGATATAGGTACAAAATATAGACATGATAGATTCAATAGATAAAGATATTAAATATAGACATAATTGATATAATAGATATTGGTATAAAATATAGACATAATAGATATAGGTATAAAATATAGACATAATAGATATAATAGATATAGGTAAAAAATATAGACATAAGAGGTATAATA
>NW_016839965.1:0-1726 GCF_001698545.2 Rhinopithecus bieti
TACAGTCTTTTATGGTCAAAGCTGAAGGGATGAAATAAGCCCCGTCTCCTGTAGTGCTCCCAGGCTTATTAGGATGAGGAAATTCCCACCTAATAAATTGTGGTCAGAAAGGTTGTCTGCTCTCAAACCCTGTTTTCTGATAAGATGTTATCAATGACAATGCGTGCCCAAAACTTCATTAGCAATTTTAATTTCGCCTCATCTGGTGGTCCTGTGATCTCGCCCTGCCTCCATTTGCTTTGTGATATTTTATTACCTTGTGAAGTATGTGATCTCTGTGACCCACACCCTATTCGTGCACTCCCTCCCCTTTTGAAAATCACTAATAAAAACTTGCTGGTTTTACGGCTCGGGGAACATCACGGATCCTGCCCACATGTGATGTCTCCCCTGGACACCCAGCTTTAAATTTCTCTCTCGTACTCTTTCCCTTTATTTCTCAAACCAGCCGAGACACCTAGGAAAGAGAAAAGAACCCACGTTAAACATCGGGAGCGGGTTCTCTCGATAATCGAACTCTTATATGGTACTCGCTATATTCCAGGCCCTGCTCTAACTTACTGTGTATTGGTCAGTTTTTCCTTGGAGATCTGTGACGTATACTTTATACATTTTGAGACTGGGTAGATTGGTTACTGCAGTTGGTGATGGAAGTCTTTTGTCATCGTGTGTTGGCTTTATTAATGCATTTAACCTTCAAGTCTCTTTTTTTCCCGAAACTTATGTAGTTACACAGGCTTTTTTCGAGTTAATATTTGCTTGACATATCCTTTTCATTCCACCACTGCATGTCCTTTGGTTTGAAGTGTGTCTCATGAACAGCTAAGTGTTGATGTGATTTGATCCAGTTTTATTTAAGAATGGTAGTATAGTGTGTGGTTACAAGCAAGAACTTTAGGGCCCATCGCTTGGGTTTGGTTTGTTGCCTGGAGTATTGATATCTGGAAGCTAGAGTTCTGCACTTCGGGGCGGATGGAATTTTTTGACGTTGCTTTGTTTAGACTTTTAACCACTCCCATGTTTTATGCCCCGTAACTCACTTCTGTTCTTTCAGGGGTGAGGTACCTGATGTATTCAAGTTCTGATTCTCTGCAGGATTCTGTTTTTATCCTTTGAGTATCATCTGCCACTTTCACTTTATGGTATGATGCGTTAGCAGTGTGTACTACTCCATCTACTTTTTATCTTTTGAAAATGTATAGAAATATCTCTAAAGTTGGCATAATAAGACTGCTTACCTTATACAGAACTGTTTCAAATTTAGTGTGAGTTAATAGATGTAAAGAGCTTCGTACTGTGCCTGTCATTTCAGAAGTGCTTAGAAAGAGCTGTTCTGTTTTGTCATTGATGTTAGTATTACAGGTTGACTTTTAGTGCCCTTGACCACCTTGAAACTAGACACAGTCCTGTCTGATTCTTGTTACTGTTAATTTTACCATCCAATTTATTATTTTTATTTTATAATTCAGGTTTTTAAAAATATCTGCTTTTTTGTTACCCAGGTGATTTGGGGGAGATAACGTTAAAGCATCTCAATTCAGTATGTCTAAGGTAGTAATTGAATTAAATGGAATTTTAAAACCATTTCTCAGGAGGAGTATATTCGTAATTAAACTATATGATAATTTAAGACAAAATTTTTATATTGGAAGGGTATAGAATACTTTTCACCAGTTTATGGACTGGATTTGAATTTGATATGGAGAGATCAGTATCTTTATGAAGT
>NW_016839966.1:0-661 GCF_001698545.2 Rhinopithecus bieti
ACATTGTTGTCACCTGGGGAGACAGCCCATAATAAGATCAAGAAAACAAAGGGGAACAAAAGGTAAAACAACAATGTAACTCATGCTTTGAGTTCTTGGATCAAGCAATTCCTAAAGCCAGAATTCCTCCTCAATTCCAAGATATAGGAGCCAAAATGTTAACTTAGCTTGT
The DNA here is from genome assembly GCF_001698545.2 of Rhinopithecus bieti. NCBI lineage: Eukaryota > Metazoa > Chordata > Mammalia > Primates > Cercopithecidae > Rhinopithecus > Rhinopithecus bieti. The sequence goes on from NW_016839966.1 coordinate 173, forward strand.
CATTGGTTTCTGACATTTGAATTCAAGACCCCATTAAGACATCCAAAAACCATAAAAAATACCAAACGCAGAGAACCTGAGGCAAAGATGGTGCAGTGCACAAGGACAGGAGATGAGAGCAGATGACAAGTGTCCCGGGGGCAACTTGAGAGCAGATGACAGGTATACCGGGGGAGCTCAGGCATCAGGCTCCCTGGTGATTCCCATGCACAGCCCCAGGGGAGAACAGCCTTGTTGATGTTGATCAGCGGGAAGGAGGGACAGCTACCAGAGAGGCTGGAAGGACAGTGGGTGAGTCAGGGATGGGGAGCTTCATAGTTGATGTTCATAAATGGAAGAATTCCAGGTGGTGTCAGGAGCTGGTGGGTGGCCATGGGTAGAGGGCTGGTGCAAAGGGTGGGGGAGTCACTGTTATCCAGGATCTCAAAGCATTGAGAGGTAGTGAGAGTGACCTTCTGGCAAATATTAGAGTGAAAATATGCCAAAGTT
>NW_016839967.1:0-865 GCF_001698545.2 Rhinopithecus bieti
AAGAAGGGAAAGGTGGAACCCTGTGTGATGAAGTCACACATCGGAAAGCAATCCCTCAGGAAGCTTCTCTCTACTTTTTATGTGAGGATAATTCCTTTTTCACAATGGGTCCCTATGGGCTCCCAAATATAACTTTGCAGTTTCCACGAAAAGAGTGTTAGCAAACTGCTTCCTGAGGTGTAAGTTGTAACTCTGCGAGATGAACTCACTGATCAAAAAGAAGTTTCTCAGAAAGCTTCTTTCACCTTTTGAACTTATGAAATTTCCTTTTTCAGCGTAGGCCTCAATGCGATCCAAAGAAGCCCGTCTCAGGATCCGCAAAGACAGTGTTAATTGACTGCTCCACTAAAAGTAAGTGTAACTCTGTGAGATGAATTCACATATCGCCAAAAAGTTTCTAAGAGAGATTCTTTCTAGTTTTCATCTGAGGATATTTCCTTTGTCACCGTAAGCTTCATTGCGCTATGAAGTATCTAATTGCAGATTTCCAGAAAACTGTGTTACCAAACTGATCAATGAAGAGAAACGTGTAAATCTGCGTGTTGCATTCACAAATGGCAATGCAGTTTCTCAGAATTCTTCTTTCCAGTTTTTATCTCAGGATATTTCCTTTTTCACCGTAGGCCTCAATGAGCTCCGAAATATCCCTTTGCAGAATCCATGACAACAGTGTTAGCAAACTGTTCCAAGATGGTAAGGGTGGAACTCTGTGTGATGAAGACACATATCCTAAAGCAATTTCTCAGAAAGCTTCTCTCTAGTTATTATGTGCGGATGCTTCCTTTTTAACCTTGCGCCACTATGGGCTCCCAAATATCACTTTGCAGAATCCACGACAACAGTGTTAGCAAACTGTTCCAAGAAG
>NW_016839968.1:0-665 GCF_001698545.2 Rhinopithecus bieti
TTGTGATCCTGAATGTTGCAGGTGGTTCCTGGTGGGAGGTGATTGATTCATGGATAGGAGAGGGGTGGGGTTGGAAGTAAAAAGAGGTGGGTTAGGTGGGGAGGTGTTGGCTGGCTGTAGGGTGGTGGGTGGTAGGAAGGGAGTAGCCTGCTGCAGAGGCAGAGGCTCATGGAAAACCTCGACCAGGGCAGCGTACCTGTGGCTTTGCAGGCTTTAGCCCGCATGGCTGCTCTCATGGGCTGGGCTGGTGTTGAGTGCCTGCAGCTTTTCCATTCTGAGGGTGGGAGCGGTTGGTGGGCCTATGACTCTGGGGTCTGGAGGATGGTGGTGTCCTGGGTGGGGGCTCCAAGGCCATATTTTCCTTGTGTGCTGCCCTAGTAGATGTTTTCCAAGAGGCTCTCCCTGTGCGTCCAGCTTCCGTTCGGAAAAAAATGGGGGGTGGATATTGGGTGGTGGAAGAATCCTTCACCAATAATTAAGCTCCATATTCTTGATGCTTATTGAAAGATATCTAACACAAACACATTCCTCCATATATCTCAGCCCTGGGCCCAACATAAACACATTTCTCCATATATCTCAGCCCTGGGCCCAACGCAAACACATTTCTCCATATATCTCCGCCCTGGGCTCAACACAAACATGTTCCTCCTTATATCTCAGCA
>NW_016839969.1:0-665 GCF_001698545.2 Rhinopithecus bieti
TCTTGGCTTCCCAAAGTGCTGGGTGTACAAGTGTGAGCCACTATGCCTGAACAGCTGAACAGTGTGTGTGTGTATGTAATATATATACATATATATATATGTGTATATATATATATACACACACATATATATATATATTTGAACAGAGCTCACTCTGTTGCCCAGGCTAAAGTGTAATGGTGCAATCTTGGCTCATTGCAACCTTCACCTCCTGGGTTCAAGTGATTCTCATGCCTCAGTCTCCTGAGTAGCTGGGATTACAGACATGGGCCACCACACCTGGTTAATTTTTTTCTTTTTTTTTTAGGTGGAGTCTTGCTGTGTTGCCCAGGCTGGAGTGCAGTGGTGCAATCTTGGCTCACTGCAACCTCTGCCTCCCAGGTTCAAGTGATTCTCCTGCCTCAGCCTCCCACGTAGCTGGGATTACAGGTGCATGCTACCACACCCAGCTAGTTTTTGTATTTTTGTAGAGATGAGGTTTCTCTATGTTGGCCAGGCTGGTCTCAAGTTCCTCACTATACGTGATCCGCCCACCTCCACCTCCCAAAATGCTGGGCCCCCAGTGTGTATTTCTAATGGGCTATTCTGGGTGATTTTCAAGTAAGTGTATTTTAAAGCAGACTTTTTCCCCCCTATGGTCATACAGAAAAAGCTCTCCATTATAC
>NW_016839970.1:0-1451 GCF_001698545.2 Rhinopithecus bieti
CCTCTGCAGATGTAAATATCCCTGTCTGATAGCTATGAAGAGAGTAGTGATTTTCCCAGCATGGAGTGTGAGATCTGAGAATGGACAAACTGTTTGCTCAAGTGGTCCCTGACCCCCAAGCAGCCTAACTGGGAGATATCCCCCACTAGGGGCAGACTGACACCTCACACCTCACACAGTCGGGTACACCTCTGAGACAAAGCTTACAGAGGAACGACCAGACAGCAACATTTGTTGTTCAGCAATATTCACTCTTCTGCAGCCTCCACTGCTGATGCCCAGGCAAACAGAGTCTGGAGTGGACCTCGAGCAAACTCCAACAGACCTGAAGCTGTGGGTCTTGACTGTTAGAAGTAAAAATAACAAACAGAAAGGACATCCTCACCAAAAACCCATCTGTATGTCACCATCATCGAAGACCTAAGGTAGATAAAACCACAAAGATGGGGAAAAAGCAGTACAGAAAAGCTGGAAATTCTAAAAATCAGAGTGTCTCTCCCATTCCAAAAGAATGCAGCTCCTTGCCGGCAATGGAACAAAGCTGGATGGAGAATGACTTTGACGAACTGAGAGAAGAAGACGTCAGACAACCAAACTTCTCTGAGCTAAAGGAGGAATTATGAACCCAGTGCAAAGAAATTAAAACCTTGAAAAAAGATGTGAAGAATGGCTAACTAGAATAACCAATGCAGAGAAGTCCTTAAATGACCTGATAGAGATGAAAACCATGACACGAGAACTACGTGACAAATGCACAAGCTTCAGCAACCAACTCAGTTAACTGGAATAAAGGGTATCCGTGATTGAAGATCAAATGAATGAAATGAAGCAAGAAGAGAAGTTTAGAGAAAAAACGTAAAAAGAAATGAACAAAGCCTCCAAGAAATACGGGACAATGTGAAAAGACCAAATATATACGTCTGATTGTTGTACCTGAAAATGACAGGGAGAATGGAACCAAGTTGGAAAACACTCTGCAGGATATTATCCAGGAGAATTTCCCCAACCTAGCAAAGCAGGCCAACATTCAAATTCAAGAAATACAGAGAATGCCACAAAGATACTCCTCAAGAAGAGCAACTCCAATACACATAATTGTCAGATTCACCTTGAAATGAAAGAAAAAATCTTAAGGGCAGCCAGAGAGAAAGGCCGGGTTACCCACAAAGGGAAACCCATCAGACTAACAGCAGATCTCTCAGCAGAAACTCTACAAGCCAGCAGAGAGTAGGGCCAATATTCAACATTCTTGAAGAAAAGAATTTTCAACCCAGAATTTCATATCCAGCCAAACTAAGTTTCATAAGTGAAGGAGAAATAAAATCCTTTACAGACAAGCAAATGCTGAGAGATTTTGTCACCACCAGGCTTGCCCTACAAGAGCTCCTGAATGAAGCAATAAACATGGGAAGGAAAAACCAGTACCAGTCACTGCAAAAACATGCCAAAGT
>NW_016839971.1:0-1719 GCF_001698545.2 Rhinopithecus bieti
TTCACTCCTGCTGGACCACCAGGGCTGTTTCTCTGCCAATATTCTTTTAACTGTGGGAAAGAAGAGCAGTAATCCTCATGAGAACCATCAGCCCCTACAGCCACATCCTCCTTTACAGTTTTTACAAAATACTCTTATACACCATCTGATTTAATGACACCAATATTTGTACAAGGTGTTGTCACCATCATTTAGTGACTGAGAGGGATTGATATAATGGCTAGAAAAAAAAAAAAGAAAAGAAAAGAAAAGGTGATACTGGAACTTCGAAACTCAGTCTTCTGACTCCAAGCTCTGGGGTTTTGCCAAAAATCAGCAGCTGCCAGGGACCAAAACCAGAGGCAGAGGTAGAAAAGTAAACATTAGGTAGGCAGGAACTGCATGGTTTAGAGTCATACATCCTCACACATCTGTTAGTATCAAGAAGTGCACCAGTACCTCTCAAACTTCTATATCAATGTGTCCTCCTGTCAGAAGGCAGCCTTTCTGTTAAATCTGGGAATTCATCAGAAAGAGGACAACCCAAGCCTCATTTCAGAGAGAAGTCCGGTATACTCTCAGAAGCCTATGTGACTGTCATCCTTAAGTACATTAATGGTTTTTCTCCTTATCTCAAGAGAATCAAGGGAAACCGATGCTTCAGAAAGATGTCCCACATTTATCCCGTGGCACTCAAAGTTCCCCAGGTCGAGATAATATGAGGAAGATTCAAGCTGTCAAGTTCAGTTTCCCAAGATCTATTCCACAGAAGATGAGCAAATCTCACTTCAGAGACCACTGACTGAAGGGTAGTCTGGTCCCAGAACCATGGAGAAATAGAATATGAGGTGGAGAACTCAGAAAAAAAATGTTAAAATCTCTCTGGAAAGTAGAAGCCTTGGAGAAAACCAAACTAAACCCATTCTCTCATTGTCACCCAGAGATACTGTCAATGTTTTGAGCTCACAGGGGAAGTGTAGGCTTTTCCCCCATCAATGTCTATGTTAAAGGAGTGAGGCAGCCTGGAACCCCTTGCTCCTAGGTCCCATGGTCTCCATTCCCCTTCCAGCTGCAAATTTGCGCTATGACCAGAGGAAGAAGAAATGGGGTGACAACACTTAGGGCACTGGGTCATAAGATCAAAGGCCGGTCTTCCAGTAGTGACAGTTCCTAGGCAGATTGTGACATCACTACATTCCACTCCTCCTGGTTGGGCGGGGGGGCACATCAGCAAAATGTCCGAGTCCCACTCCACTATGGGGGAGGGAAACACAGGGTTGGGACCCAGGTCCTTGGAGACACCAGCACAAAGAGCCCAGGGAGTTTGACCTTGAGGCAGCAGGAGGGGAGGACAGAGTCTGCAGTAGGGAGCCCCAGGAATCACCAGCCCAAAGTCACCCAGGGACAACTGGCAAGGGTGGGGCCTAGGGCTGGGGGACCCAGGTGCTTGGAAACGTGAGCCCAAAGAACCCAGGGAGGTCAAGTTTGGGTAGGCAGGAGGTGAGGGCCCAGTAATGGAGCGGGAAGTCCCAGGAGTCACACACCCAAAGTCACCCTGGGGTGATTGGTGAGGGTAGGGACTGGGCTGCTTGCTGAAGGGGCAGGGCTGACTGACAAGACTTTGGTGGTGGGAGCCCAGAGGTGCCAGGGTTGGGGGTCCCAGTTTGGTTTGCCTCAGGAGTGATATTGACTCTGGCAGTGGTCTTGTCGTCAAAGGGGATCTGTGGCTAGGTTGGGGGG
>NW_016839972.1:0-529 GCF_001698545.2 Rhinopithecus bieti
CATCCAAAATTTCCCTTCTCAGATTCCCCAAAAACAGTGCTATCATTTGTTACATAAAAAGGATTGGGTAACTCTGTGAGATGAATTAACACATCAGAAATTGTTTTCTCAGAAAGCCTCTTTCTAGTTTTTATATGAGGGTATTTCCATTGTCACCTTAAGCTTCAATGTGCTCTGAACTAACCCTTTGCAGATTCCACGAAAACAGTTTTAGTAAACTGCTCAATGAGAAGAATGGTGTAAATCTGTGAGATGAATTTGCACATCACAATGCAGTTTCTCAGAAAACTTCTTTCTAGTTTTTATGTGAGAATATTTGCTTTTTTACCATAGATCTCAATGCGCTCCCAAATATGCCTTTGCAGATTACATTAAAGAAGTGTTAGCAAACTGCTCCATGGAAAGAAAGGTGTAAATCTGTGAGATGAACTCACACATCACAGAGAACGTTATCAGAAAGTTCCTTTCTAGCTTTTATTCATGGATATTTACTCTGCCACCATAAGCTTCAATGTGCTCTGAAATATCC
>NW_016839973.1:0-664 GCF_001698545.2 Rhinopithecus bieti
TGTTTAGCATATGCATCTCAAGGCACAGCATTTTCCTTGAACTTATTCAAGTCACAGAGATCTTTATCTATATGTCTTACTGCTGATTTACTCCCTTATCTTTTTGATGGTAAAGATAATTATCAATAAATACTAAGGGAACTCAGAGACAGGGCGGTGTGGGTCCCCTGGGCCCCGCTTTTCTTTCTCTGTACTTTGTCTCTGTGTCTTATTTCTTTTCTCAAGTCTCTCATTCCACGTAACGAGAAACACCCACAAGTGTGGAGGGCCAGGCTACCCCTTCAGAATCTTAAAAAGCAGCTCTGTTATTTTAAAAATCAAAGGACAACTTCAGATGTACTCAGCTATTTTTCTAAATTTCAGCAGAATAAAATGTCCTGTTAGCAGATTTGTCTATAAGTCACTTCATATCAAGGTTAGAGTTTGTTTCAGGCACAGTAGTTTTAGTCAGCAATGAAAATCATAAATAGCCTCCAAATATCAAAGAACGATGAAAAGCATTTGCAGACATATGAAATCTGTTTTGTTAAATAAAGTTTAACCTAAAGCTGCCTTTTTGTATGTTTTGAATTGAGGCTGAGAGTTTCTTCATACATGGTCAGCTGAAACCCAACTGAAAATGTAAATAAACTGTAACCTAGTTTTGGGTCAGTTATCAAATATT
>NW_016839974.1:0-1037 GCF_001698545.2 Rhinopithecus bieti
GTAGGCCTCAATGCAATCCAAAGAATCCCTTCTGGTGTTGATGGACTGCTGAACGAAAAGTAAGTGTAACTATGTGAGATGAATTCAAACATCACCAAGAGGTTTCTAAGAAAGTTTCTTTCTAGTTTTGATCGGAGGATATTTCCTTTGTCACCTGAAGCTTCATTGCGCTAAGAAGTATCCCGTTGCAGATCTCCAGAAAACTGTGTTAGCAAAGTGATCACTGAAGAGAAACGTGTAACACTGTGAGTTGCATTCACACATCGCAATGCAGTTTCTCAGAAAGCTTCTTTCCAGTTTGGATCTGAGGATATTTCCTTTTTCACCATAGCCATCAATGAGCTCCCAAATACCACTTTACAGAAGCCACGACAACAGTGTTAGCAAACTGTGCAAGAAGGGAAGGTTGGAAATCTGTGTGATGAAGTCACACATCAGAAAGCAATCTCTCAGAAAGCTTCTCTGTAGCTATTATGTGAGGATATGTCTTTTTTCACCATGGGCGCCAATGACCTCCGAAATATCACTTTGCAGAAACCACGAAAAGAGTGTTAGCAAACGGCTTCCTGAGGTCTAAGTTGTAACTCTGTGAGATAATTCGCAAATTACAAAGAAGTTTCTCAGAAAGGTTCTTTCACGTTTTGAACTGTTCATATTTCCTTTCTCAGCATAGGCCTCAATGCGATCCAAGTAAGCCCTTCTCAGGTTCCTCAAAGACAGTGTTAATGGACTGCTCCACGAAACATAAGTGTAACTCTGTGAGATGAATTCACACATCACCAAGAAGTTTCTAAGAAAGCTTCTTTCTACTTTTCATCTGAGGATATTTCCTTTGTCACCGTAGGCTTCACTGCACGAGAAGTATCCCATTGCAGATTTCCAGAAAAGTGTGTTAGCAAAGTGATCACTGAAGAGAAACGTGTAATTCTGTGAGTTGCATTCACACATGGCAATGCAGTTTCTCAGGAGGCTTCCTTCCGGTTTGGATCTGAACATATTTCCTTTTTCACCATAGCCCTCAAAGAGCTCCCAAATAT
>NW_016839975.1:0-527 GCF_001698545.2 Rhinopithecus bieti
TTTGCAAGGCGAGGAAAACTGCGAATCCTCGGTAGGTGCATGCTATGTGATAATCTAGCTCCATTCAATTCATAGCGAATGGGTATGAGAGTACAGGCAACAATAGCAGAGGGGAGGAAAATAAAACTAAATAAGTGTTTTTGTGGCTTTATACATTTTCTTCTAAGGAACATTAAAAATTTTTAAATAGTTTCATTAAATGTCAGCAATATGCTTTTAACAGTTGTTTTACAAAACTCAGAATTTATTTTATCCATATGTTCTGGTACAACAAAATATAATGCATACATCTATCTCATGCACAAGTATGCAACCTTCTCAAATAAACATAAACAACTTGAATTAAGAAACAGGTGCAAAATAATAAACAATAACTATTATTTTTATCACCAAGAGTCCAAGTATAAAAATTGTGTATGTTATTCACTACATTGAAAGTTTAAGAAATAAAATAACAAAATATTATTTTGTGAACTGATATAGGTAACAATTTAATTAAAATCAACAAAACTTAAGGATATATATTA
>NW_016839976.1:0-1451 GCF_001698545.2 Rhinopithecus bieti
AACTAGAATATCTAGAAGAAATGGATAAATTCCTGGACACATAGACCCTTCCAAGACTAAACCAGGAACAAGTTGAATTGCTGAATAGACCAATAACAGGCTCTGAAATTGAGGCAATAATTAATAGCCTACCAACCAAAAAATGTCCAGGACCAGATGGATTCACAGTCAAATTCTACCAGAGGTACAAAGAGGACCTTGTATCATTCCTTCTGAAAATATTCCTATCAATAGAAAAAGAGGGAATCATCCGTAATTCATTTTATGAGGCCAGCATCATCCTAATACCAAAGCCTGGCAGAGACACAACAAAAAAAAGAGAATTTTAGACCAATATCCCTGATGAACATTGATGTGAAAATTGTCAATAAAATACTGGCAAACCATATCCAGCAGAACATCAAAAAGCTTATCCACCAAGATCAAGTTGGCTTCATCTCTGGGATGCAAGGCTGGTTCAACATATGCAAACCAATAAATGCAATCCACCACATAAACAGAACCAAAGATAAAAACCACATGATTATCTCAATGCATGCAGAAAAGGCCTTTGACAAAATTCGACAGCTCTTCATGCTAAAAACTCCCAATAAACTAGGTATTGATGGAACGTATCTCAAAATAATAAGAGCTATTTATGACAAACCCACAGCCAATATCATACTGAATGGGCAAAAACTAGAAGCATTCCCGTTGAACACTGGCACAAGACAGGGATGCCCTCTCTCACCACTCCTCTTCAACATAGTGTTGAAGTTCTGACCAGGGCAATCAGACAAGAGAAAGAAATAAAGGGTATTCATTTAGGAAAAGAGGAAATCAAATTGTCCCTGTTTGCAGATGACATGATTGTATATTTAGAAAACCCCATTGTCTCAGGCCCAAATCTCCTTAAGCTGATAAGCAACTTCAGCAAAGTTGCAGGATATAAAATCAATGAGCAAAAATCACAAGCATACTTATACACCAAAAACAGGCAAACAGAGAGGCAAATTATGAGTGAACTCCCATTCACAGTTGCTACAAAGAGAATAAAATACCTAGGAATCCAACTTACAAGGGATGTGAAGGAACTCTTCAAGGAGGCCAACAAACCACTGCTCAACAAAATAAAAAGGGACACAAACAAATGGAAGAACATTCCATGCTCATGGATAGGAAGAATCAATATCATGAAAATGGCCACACTGCCCAAGGTAATTTATAGATTCCGTGCCATCCCCATCAAACTACCGATGACTTTCTTCACAGAATTGGAAAAAACTGCTTTAAAGTTCGTATGGAACCAATAAAGAGCCCACGATGCCAAGACAATCCTAAGCCAAAAGAAAAAAGCTGGAGGCATCAGGCTACCTGACTTCAAAACTATACTGCAAGGCTATAGTAACGAAAACATCATGGTACTGTTACCAAAACAGATATATAGACCAATAGAACAGAACAGAGGCCTA
>NW_016839977.1:0-1477 GCF_001698545.2 Rhinopithecus bieti
CACTCAGAAACATAAAAGGGAAATTAGTCACATCTGTGTAAACAGGTCATTTACCTTCATTTGTCTCCTTGCCATGCACATGCTCGGAATGTTGATTTAATAATATTGTATGTACTTTGAAGTATAAGGGTTACATTTTAACTTCTTGGCTAATTTATCTTTGGATATCACCATGAGAAATGACAGAAAGGAACAGCAACTGGAAAACAAGCATTGCATTGCACCAGGATGTCTGTGAAATGGACTTCAGTAATTCTGCTAATACAACTGAGCTTTTACTTTAGCTCTGGGAGTTGTGGAAAGGTGCTGGTGTGGGCAGCAGAATATAGCCATTGGATGAATATGAAGACAATCCTGGAAGAGCTTGTCCAGAGAGGTCATGAGGTGACTGTACTGGCATCTTCAGCTTCCATTGTTTTTGATCCCAACAACTCATCTGCTCTTAAAATTGAAGTTTATCCTACATCTTTAACTAAAACTGAGTTTGAAAATATAATCACGCAAGAGATTAAGAGATGGTCAGACCTTCCAAAAGATTCATTTTGGTTACATTTTTCACAAATGCAAGAAATCATGTGGAGGTTTGGTGACATACGTATAAAGTTCTGTAAAGATTTGGTTTCAAATAAGAAATTAATGAAGAAACTACAAGAGTCAAGATTTGATGTCGTTTTAGCAGATCCTGTTTTTCCCGGTAGTGAGCTGCTGGCTGAGCTATTTAACATACCCCTTGTGTACAGTCTCCGCTTCAGTCCTGGCTACGTTTTTGAAAAGCATTCTGTAGGATTTATTTTCCCTCCCTCCTACGTACCTGTTGTTATGTCAGAATTAAGTGATCAAATGACTTTCATGGAGAGGGTAAAAAATATGATCTATATGCTTTATTTTGACTTTTGTTTCCAATTGTATGACCTGAAGAAGTGGAATCAGTTTTATAGTGAAGTTCTAGGTAAGTATTTTTTTTTCAATCTGTAACTTAATTGTGTCTTTGAAACAGAGCTTATATAAAGCCATAAAGTCAAGGTAGTGGGATTTTGGTAAGTGAATTTATACAACGAAAATACAAGATGATCTATCAATCTCACAAACATTATAGAAAAGCTCAAATTACAGGGTCAGTTAAAACCCTAGGACCATCATTCACACAGAACACCCAAGGAAATCATAAACCTATGTATTAGTGCATCTAAGACTTTAAGCAATTACACATCTGGTTTACTATACATTGTTTTATATCTTAAATACAGTAAAACTCATCAAATAACATCTTACTGAATGCATAGATTTAGAATGAGTAGTTACACATTTTTCTACAACTATCTATATAACTGCAGAAATTACTTTTTCTTGTAAAGCTTGGTTTTCTGATTTAGAAATCAAAAGGTGTTCCCATGTTACCAGAAGATTTCCTTCATAGTAGAGAGAGAGAATGTCTATATCTCTGATGCATAAATCATTAAAGGTAATTTGAAATTTC
>NW_016839978.1:0-1477 GCF_001698545.2 Rhinopithecus bieti
ACTTTAAGGGTTGGTAGGAGCTGGCCAGGTACAGGGGTGAGGGTGTGTCAGGCAGGGGTGAGGGCATGGAGGGGGATGCAAAGGCCTGCACCCTAGAATGTCCTTTCACTCCCTGAGGTTTTGTTCTCCTGATCCCTGAGTACATCCCAGAACACGGTGGGGCCTTAGCAGGGGAGAGGTAGGGAAGCATGTGTTGTTCATCCGGGGACCTTGTTAGGCAAATCAGATTAGGGGCCAGGCTTTCAGTGGTGGGTGCGAGTGTGGGAGTGATGAGTGTGCAGGTGTGTGTGGAAAGAGCAATGGGGATGGGGTCAGCCCCAGCCACCATGAAGACCTTAACTGTGCATCCACCCATCCCAGCAGCCTCCCTGAGTGAGTGCCTTCAGGGTGCAGGTCCTGTTTTACACATGGAAGTGAATCAGAGTGGGACACTGCCTTGCCTTAGAGAGGTCACACTTCTTCTCCTTCTTGTTCTTCTTCTTCTTCTTCTGTTTTTTTTTTTTAATTTGTGACAGAGTCTCGCTCTGTTGCCCAGGCTGGAGTTCAGTGGTGTGACCTTGGCTCACTGCAACCTCTGCCTCCCAAGTTCAAGCAATTTTCCTGCCTCAGCCTCCTGGGTAGGGTAGCTGGGATGATAGGCATGTATTACCATGCCTGGCTAATTGTCGTATTTTAGTTTCACCATATTGTCCTGGCTGGACCCAGTCTCCTGGGCTCAAGTGATCTACCCGCCTCAGCCTCCCAAAGTGCTGTGACTACAGGCGTAAGCCACCACACCGGGCGAGAGGTCACACTTCATGCCAAGTGGGTGGCAGCCACTCAGACAGCACCCCAGCTAGCGCTGGGAGTGAGGGGTGCTCAGCGTCCTAGGAAGGCAGAGGGCTGCATGAGAGGTTCGGGGAGGAAGGACTGGAGGAGGATTTGAGATTTTCACCTCTGCAGTTGGGTGGATGGAGGGGCTGTTTACAGAGAATCACAAGAATATGGATGAGCAAGTTAGGGCACTAATAAAGCACTCTGTTTTGGCCCACGGAAAATTTGAGATGCTTCCCTGTGTCCAGCTGGGGCTTTGGGAAAGGTGAGGGCTGGGCATCTGACTGGGATGGATGTCTCTGGCAGGCAGCAGAGCATGTGGATGGTTTGTGAAGCCCGGAAGGGCATGAGATTTCCTGTGGCAGTGCCCACTGCAAATGGAAGGGCATTTGGCCTCAGGCCAGACATATACAAGTTGGGCAGAGAAGGGGTGGGTCCCCGGTACCCACAGAGGAGCAGCTATGGAGGTACAGGAAAACCAAGGGTGTGGGGCACATGATGCAGGAGGCTCAAATAAGATGAGGAAAGAGGTTTTAAGGACGATCAGGGCTGGGCACAGTGGTTCATGCCCGTAATCCAAACACTTTGGGAGGCTGAGACGAGAGGATAGTTTGAGGCCAGGAGTTTGGGACCAGCCTGGGCAACATAGGGAGACCCCATTTCT
>NW_016839979.1:0-529 GCF_001698545.2 Rhinopithecus bieti
ATGACGTCACACTTCAGAAAGCAATCTCTCAGTAAGCTTCTCTCCATTTATTATCTGAGGATATTTCCTTTTTCACCATGGGCTCCTATGGGCTCCCAAATCTCCCATTGCAGATTCCACGAAAAGTGTGTTAGCAAACTGCTTCCTTAGAACAAAGCTGTAAATCTGTAAGAGGAATTCACAGATCACAAAGAAGTTTCTTAGAAAGCTTCTTTCACTTTTGGAACCCATGATATTTCCTTTATCAGCGTAGGCCTCAATGCGATCCAAAGAAGTCCTTCTCAGTTTCCTCAAAAACAGTGATAATGGACTGCTGCATGAAACATAAGTGTAACTTTTGAGATGAATTCACACATCACCAAGAATTTTCTAACAAAGCTTCTATCTAGTTTTCAACTGAGGATATTTCCTTTGTCACCACAAGCTTCATTGCGTTCACAGGTATCCCAATGCAGAATTCCAGAAAACTGTGTTAGCAAACTGAACACTGAAGAGAATCGTGTAACTCTGTGAGTTGCATTCACACATC
>NW_016839980.1:0-526 GCF_001698545.2 Rhinopithecus bieti
TTTTTAAAATTATACTTTAAGTTCTAGGGTACATGTGCACAGCGTGCAGGTTTGTTACATATGTAAACATGTGCATGTTGGTGTGCTGCACCCATTAACTCGTCATTTACATTAGGTATATCCTAATGCTATCCCTTCCCCTCGTCCCCTCCCCACAACAGGCCCCGGTGTGTGATGTTCCCCTTCCTGTGTCCAAGTGATCTCATTGTTCAGTTCCCACCTATGAGTGAGAACATGCAGTGTTTGGTTTTCTGTTCTTGCAATAGTTTGCTGAGAATGATGGTTTCCAGCTGCATCCATGTCCCTACTAAGGGCACGAACTCATCCTTTTTTATGGCTGCATAGTATTCCATGGTATATATGTGCCACATTTTCTTAATCCAGTCTGTCACTGATGGACATTTGGGTTGATTCCAAGTCTTTGCTATTGTGAATAGTGCCGTAATAAACATACGTGTGCATGTGTGGTTTATAGCAGCATGATTTAGAATCCTTTGGGTATATCCCCAGTAATGGGATGGCTGGG
>NW_016839981.1:0-1035 GCF_001698545.2 Rhinopithecus bieti
TCGACTCTGCTTATAGACTGTGAATGGTCTTCTGATGGACGGCAGGATGCTCTAAACCTTGTCCCAGGTAGCCTCTGTTTTCCTTGTGTCTCATACCTTGTCTAGGCTACGGAAGATCCATTCTGAGTACAGGCTGTATAGGTACATATTGGTTTACTCAGAAACTTGGATGGAGCTAGGTGCAGTGACTGACACATATATTCGCAGCATTTTGGGAGGCCCAAGTGGGAGGATCATTTGAGTTCATGAGTCCAAGATCAGGCTGGAGAATATGGTGAAACCCATCTTTACAAGGAATACAAAACATGAGCCAGGCATGTTCCTTTGCCCCTTTAGTCCCAACTTCTCAGGAGGCTTAGATGTGAGGATTGGCTCAGATGATCCTCCCACTCTCATTCACTTTCGCAGGCTAGACTCTCTCTCGTTTTCATTGGCTTGTCTTAGCTGTTAATAAGAAGTCTCTGGCCAGGGTCGCTGGCTCACATCTGTAATCCCAGTACTTTGGGAAGGCGAGGTGGGTGGATCACCTGAGGTCAGGAGTTTGAAAGCAGCCTGGCCACCATAACGAAATTGCGTCTCTACTAAAAATTCAAAAAAATAGCTGGCAGGGTGGTTGATGTCTGTAATCCCAGCTACTTGGGAGGCTGACACACGAGAATCACTTGAACCCAGGAGGCAGAGGTTGTAGGGAGCTGAGATCGTGCCACTGCACTCCAGCCTGGGCAACACAGTGAGACTCCCTCTCAAACAAAACATAAGAAACCAAAACCAAACAACCAATCAAACAAAAACTTAATGAAACAAAAAACAGTCTCTTGAGCTACACAGAAACATTGGCCCCTCATGAGGTAAAAAGTTGAGAGCCCATCCTTGCTTTATAGAAACTTGTAAGCAAGAAAATGGTGGAACTGTTTGTGTCCTGGTTTCAAGGTGACTGCGTAGCTCACACAAGTTGACTTACAGGAGATCAAGAGTGGAGGTGAGAAGAGTGAAACCAGGGAAACGGCATCTTCAAATCAGTGGACAAGGCTGTCA
>NW_016839982.1:0-1451 GCF_001698545.2 Rhinopithecus bieti
CTGTAACTCGGTGAGAGGAAGTCACAGATCACAAAGAATTTTCTCAGAAAGCTTCCTTCATGTTTGAACTGATGATATTTCCTTTATCAGTGTAGGCCTCAATGTGATCCAAAGAATTCCTTCTCTGGTTCCTCAGAAACGGTGGTAACGGACTGCTGCAAGTAACGTAAGTGTAACTCTGTGAGATGAATTCACACATCACCAAGAGGTTCCTAATAAAGCTTCTCTATAGTTTTCATCTGAGGATATTTCGTTTGTCACTGCAAGTTTCATTGCGTTCATAAGTATCCCAATGTAGATTTCCAGAAAACTGTGTTAGCAAACTGAACACTGAAGAGAAACGTGTAACTCTGTGAGTTGCATTCACACATCGAAATGCAGTTTCTCAGAAGGCTTCTTTCCAGTTTTGATCTGAGGATATTTCTTTTTTCACCATAACCTTCAATGCGCTCCTAAATATCACTTTGCCGAACACAAGATAACAGAGTTAGCAAACTGTTCCAAGAAGGGAAGGGTGCAACTCTGTGTGATGAAGTCACCCATGATAAAGCAACCTCTAAGTAAGCTTCTCGTTAGTTATAATCTGAGGATATTTCCTTTTTCACCATGGGATCCTGTGGGCTCCCAATTCTCACTTTGCAGATTCCACGAAAAGAATATTAGCTAACTGCTTCCTCAGAACTAAGCTGTAACTCGGTGAAAGGAATTCACAGTACACAATGAAGTTTCTCAGAAAGCTTCTTTCACGTTTTGAACTGAGGATATTTCCTTTATTAGCATAGGCCTCAATGAGACCCAAAGAAGTCCTTCTCAGGTTCCTCAAAAACAATGATAATGGACTCCTGCATGA
This sequence comes from Rhinopithecus bieti, assembly GCF_001698545.2. Classification (NCBI taxonomy): domain Eukaryota; kingdom Metazoa; phylum Chordata; class Mammalia; order Primates; family Cercopithecidae; genus Rhinopithecus; species Rhinopithecus bieti. Next base: position 851 of record NW_016839982.1, read on the forward strand.
AACATAAGTGTAACTAGGTGAGATGAATTCACATGTCACCAAGAAGTTTCTAACAAAGCTTCTTTCTAGTTTTCATCTGGGGATATTTCCTTTGTCACCGCAAACTTCATTGCGTTCACAACCATCCCATTGCAGATTTCCAGAAAACTTAGTTAGCAAACTGAACACTGAAGAGAAACGTGTAACTCTGGGAGTTGCAATCACACATCGAAATGCAGTTTCTCAGAAGGCTTCTTTCCAGTTTTGATCTGAGGATATTTCCTTTTTCACCATAGCCTTCAATGCGATCTTAAATATCACTTTGCAGAACACAAGATAATAGAGTTAGCAAACTGTTCCAAGAAGGGAAGTGTGGAACTCTGTATGATGAAGTCACACATCAGAAAGCAATCTCTCCCTAAGATTCTCTGTAGTTATTATCTCAAGATATTTCCTTTATCAACATGGGCCAATAAGGGCTCCCAAATCTGACGTTGCAGATTCCACGAAAAGAGTGTTAGCTAACTGCTTCCTGAGAACTAAGCTGTAACTCTCTGAATGGAATTCACAGACGACAAAGAAGTTTCTCAGAAAGCTTCTTTCACGTTTTGAACTGATATCA
>NW_016839983.1:0-529 GCF_001698545.2 Rhinopithecus bieti
CGCCCCGCCCCCTCCGCCCAGCTCCGCCCAGTCCCCGCCCCTCCACCCCGCCCCGTCACCTCCGCTCCGCCCCGTCCCCACCCGTCCGCCCCGCACCGCCCCCTGAGGCATGCGCGGTGCGCCTGGCCGGCGGGGCTGGCTGTTTGAGGGCTGCGCGCAGAGCTCCGCGGGCGGTGTCTGAAGTCAGCAGTTTACTGCTTGTAATGAACATAGCAATCACTGGGAACCTGGAAGCAGAGACTCCTTTTCGCCGTCCCAGTCCATCTGGCTGCTGCGAATCCGCCGGCAGGCCTCCAGGACCCCGGGCTGGCTGAACGCCAGCACCCGTCCCGCTGCCCCAGGGCCCGCTAGGCGCCTGGCATAATGGGAGAAAATCACGACGGAAAGGTCCAGCCCCTCACCATGCAGACGGGAAGCTCAGCCGCACGTGTGAGAACCCTTACGCCCCTTGGGGCTTCACCCCCGCTTCGCCGGCTCCAACAACCTGGGTCGGGGCCTCCTTGTCCTGTTGGGGCCTTTCCGCCGCAGG
>NW_016839984.1:0-664 GCF_001698545.2 Rhinopithecus bieti
GAATTCACACATCACAAAGCAATTTCTCAGAAAGCCTCTTTTTGGTTTTTATCTGAGGATATTTCCCTTGTCATTATAGGCTTCAAGGCACACCCATAGATCCTGTTGCAGATTCCAGGAGATCGTTGTTAGCAAACTACTCCATGAAAAGAAATGTGTAACTCTGAGAGAGGAATTCATACATCACAAACCAGTTTCTCAGAAAGCTTCTTTCTAGTTTTTATATAAGGAGATTTCCTTTGTCACTGTGAGCTTGAACGCACTTCCAAATATCCCATTGCAGATCCCAAGGAAACAGTGTTCGGAAACTGCTTAATGAAAAGAGCAGTGTAACTCTGTGAATTGAATTCACACATCACAAAACAGTTTCTCAGACAGCTTATTTGTAATTTTTATCTGAAGATTGTTCCTTTTTCACCTGAATAGGCCTCAATGTGCTCGGGAATATACCTTCGCAGATTCCACAAAAATAGTGTCAGCAAACAGCTCAATGAAAAGAAAGGTATAACTGTGGGAGATGAATTCACACATCACAAAACAGTTTCCCAGAAAGCTTCTTTTTCCTTTTTACCTGATCATATTTCCCTCATCACCGTAGGCTTCAAAGCGCACCCAAATGTCCTATTGAGTATACCATGAAAACGGTGTTAGGAAACTTCCACGT
>NW_016839985.1:0-2074 GCF_001698545.2 Rhinopithecus bieti
TATTTTTAGTAGCGACGATGTTTCATCATGCTGGCCAGGCTGGTCTTGAACTCCTGACATGAGGTAATCCATCTGCCTGAGCCTCCCAAAGGGCTGGGATTCAGGCGTGGGCCACCGCGTCTGGCCAGTTTTCATTGTACAAGTCTTTCACCTTCTTGGTTAAGTGAATTTCCAAGTATTTTATTCTTTCCGCTGCTATTGTCAATGGAAACGGTTTCATAATTCCCCGTTCACGTTATTCACTGTTGGGATGTAGAACTGCAGCTTTCGTTGCTGTTGATTTTGTATCCTGTAAGTTTGCTGATGTCACGGCGTTTTTTCTTCCAATATGGATTCTAGGACTTTCCACATATAAGATGACGTCATCTGAGAACAGGTGATTTTACCTTTCTCTTTTCAGTTTGGATGACTTTTCTTTTTCTTGTCTAATTGCACTGGCCAGAGCTTCCAGTGGTATGTGGAATAGAAGCGGTAAAGCATTCTTGCCTGGTTCCTTACCTCAGAGGAAAAGCTTTGTTTTTCACCACTGAGTATGTCACCTATGGGCTTGTGATATGTGGCCTTCATTGTGTTTAGGGCGTATCCTTCAATTCTTGGTTTGGTGAGTGTTTTTATCATAAAAGTGTGAGGCGAGTGGATCACCTGAGGTCGGCAGTTCGAGGACAGCCTGACCAACATGGAAAAACCCCATCTCTACACAAATACAAAATTAGTTGGGCATGGTGGTGCATGCCCGTAATCCCAGCTACTCGGGAAGCTGAGACAGGAGAACCGCGTGAATGCAGCAGTCAGAGATTGTAGTGAGCCGAGATCGTGCCATTTGCACTCCAGCCTGGGCAAGAAGAGCAACATTGTCTCAAAAATAAGAAAGAAAAAAGTGGCCAGACACGGTGGCTCATGCCTGTAATTCCAGCACTTTGGAAGGCCAAGGCGGGTGGATCACGAGGTCAGGAGATCGATACTGTCCTGGCTATCACGGTGAAACCCTGTTTCTACTAAAAATATAAAAAATTAGCTGGGCATGGTGGTGGGCGCCTGTAGTCCCAGCTACATGGGAGGCTGAGGCAAAAGAATGGTATGAACCCAAGAGGAGGAGCATGCGGTGAGCCAAGATGCCTGGGATACAGAGCGAGACCCCATCTCAAAAAAAAAAAAAGTGTTGTATTTGGTCGAATACTTTTCCTGCAACACTTGAGACAGTCATGTGGTTTCCTTCCTCTACTCTGCTAATATCCATTGATTTTTGTATGTTGAACATTTCATATGTGGAACATTGATTTTCATATGTTGAACTATCGTTGCATTCCAGTAATAAATCCTGCTTGGTCAGGGTATAGAGTCCTTTAACTATACAGCTGAATTCACTCTGCTGACATTTTGTTGAGGACTTTCCCAGTGATGCTCATCAGGGATATTGGCCTGTCATTCTTCTTGTGGTGTCTTTGTCTGGGTTTGATATCCTAGGATGAGTGAGGAAATGTTCCTCAATTTGTCCAAGAGTTTCAGGAGTGCTGCTGGTTCTTCTTAATGTTTTGTGAATTGACATGTGAAGATATCAGGTCCAGGTATTGTGTTTCAACTTTTACAGCTTGAAGACTTTAGGTTCCCAGAAAAATTTCCAGGGTAGCACAGAGAGCTCCCGGGCCCGGGGCCTTGCCACGTGGTGAACGTCATGTGTCACTGTTGGCCCCACCTGGGACTGGGTCTTGCCCAGAATCCCACCCAGGAGGCCACGTGACATTTAGCTGTCACTTCTGGTGGGCTCTGCCAGGTCCCGTGCTTCCTGGTGGAGTGGCCCCGTGAGCGTCTGCTCAGCCCCTTTCCTCCACTGGGCCCTGGGTGAGGTGTAGCCACTCGGGTGCACCTTGAGGGTTCCTGCACCTGTTTGAACTCTCTTGGGTCAACTCAAGATCAAAAATGATGCTGAGCAGTCCTGGTCCTCTGATGCACAGTGGCGGTCCGGTTCCGGTCAGTGTCTCCTGCACTCCTGGGCCGCTGAGCCAAGCTTGGAAGTCCAGCTCCAGTCGGTGTCTCCCCACACAGTGGCTCTTGGCGAGGGGTGGGCGCTGCCAGA
>NW_016839986.1:0-277 GCF_001698545.2 Rhinopithecus bieti
ATCTACGGGAGGATGTGCATAGCTTATATGTAAATACTAGGCCATGTTATGTCAGAGACTTGAGCATCCATGGATTTTGGCATCCCCGGGACCCTAGAACTAATCCTCCATGGATACCAAGGGACGATTGTATAAACTCACTCAGGAAGGCTGCTCATTGGAGAAAGGGCCCAGTTCAGTACAGACAGGGACATCATCCCTGGACTACTGTCCATCCATCCATCCATCCATCCATTCCATTGGCACCACCCTCTAGGGCTGTCCGAGTGACAGCCCT
>NW_016839987.1:0-669 GCF_001698545.2 Rhinopithecus bieti
ATGCCAGCTCTTCTTGGCCGTTGGACTCTGATTTCCCAAACAGCTGTTTTTGGGGTCTCCTCTCCCCCAATACAGCTCTCCACCCCCGCTTCTGAGGCACAGTATGGTCTCTTGCAGACTAGAGCTAAGAGACAGAAATGCTGTCCCGACAAGAGGGGGGCCCGCGAGGGTGGCAGGGCTGTCACCCCAGCACCCATGTCTATTCTGGCAAGAGTCATCAGAGAATTCCAAATTAGGTCCCAGTGAGGACCGTAGCTTGGACTGGATGAGAAACTGGCTATCAGATTTTTCGAACCCCTACCTTGGTGGTTTTCACATGCAGCTAGGATTGCAATCAAGAGGCCTAGTAGATAAGATTCATGTGTTCTCTTTTACTTTCTAAGGAGAGCAGGAGCCTGGGGTCGAGGCCCAGGGTCCTGGCCTGCTGCTGTGGATGGAAACCGACACATGGCAATAAACACGACGTTCCCTTTGGCCTGTGTAAACAACTGGCTTTTTTCTCCTTTTATGAGTTGTGCATAGTTCAGTGATCCCTACTAAAAATATTTTTATAATCTTTGCCCACAAAAGTGCTGAGAAAACCATTAGTAGCCACCCATAGATTGAGGTTTTAATCTCCTACTTAAAAAACTAAAACGGAGGACTGTTGCAATTGTAGGCATACATTTA
>NW_016839988.1:0-3248 GCF_001698545.2 Rhinopithecus bieti
CTCGACCTCCCAAATTGCTGGGATTACAGGCTTGAGCCACCGCGCCCGGCCCATACTGTTTTCCATAATGGTTGAACTAGTTTACAATCCCACCAACAGTGTAAAAGTGTTCCTATTTCTCCACATCCTCTCCAACACCTGTTGTTTCCTGACTTCTTAATGATTGCCATTCTAACTGGTGTGAGATGGTATCTCATTGTGGTTTTGATTTGCATTTCTCTGATGGCGAGTGATGATGAGTCAAAATTGACAAATGGGATCTAATTAAACTAAAGAGCTTCTGCACAGCAAAAGAAACTACCATCAGAGTGAACAGGCAACCTACAGAATGGGAGAAAATTTTCGCAACTTATTCATCTGACAAAGGGCTAATATCCAGAATCTACAAAGAACTCAAACAAATATACAAGAAAAAAACAAACAACCCCATCAAAAGTGGGGAAAGGATATGAACAGACATTTCTCAAAAGAAGACATTCATATGGCAATTCTTTGACAATGCAGAGAAATCATCAAAATGCTGTTCTTCGATGACAACATTTCTTGGTGGCTGCCCAGCTTATAAGGCACATCATTGATATTTAAGATTATTGTTGTTGACAGTGCATGGTTTCTGGACAAAAGCACTGTCTTGAGAACTGAAATTTAAATTAAACCACTTTCTAACACTGAAGAAATGATGGCTTTTAAGAGTGTCAAAATGACTTAAGATGAGCTACCTACAAAGAACTTGACAAGAACAGTTTCAAAGTTGCCTTCAAGATAAAATTTTGCAAAGGATGAGTAAGATATTTTAGATAAAATGTTCATTTTCTTGAGTAATTTGACATCTGGTATGCGAATCGCATATTTATATGGGATGCGGTATGTAGAATTAAGGTCGTGTTCCATATAAGAACATTTTAATGTGTCAGTGCTTTTAACTTTAGACATTTTTATTATGCATCACATACCTAACTAGTGATTTCAAATACAAACACGTTAGAAAGATGATTTAATTCTTTTTGATCACTTGGAGCCGCAAGTGTGAATTAGCAGCTATTACTCTAGCATAGAAAGAATGCTCTAGAAAACTACTGAAGTTGATAATTTTATTTTTTAATTCTTTCTTAGAAAAATGAGAATGTAGAGACCATTTCTATCTTGTCTTTATTATCAATATGATTTCTCACAGTTGCTGTGGTATAATACTACCACTAAAGTACAGTTTCTAGGAATCAAACAACTTTTTTTTTTTTCTAAGAGATTCTGAGAGTAATACTGCCTCTCTAGGAGAGTAAAATGTATAGTTTTTTTGGTATGTTTTGCTGTTTGAGGCCTTCCAAGTTTATGTATGTATTCTGGTTAACTAAAGAGTTACAAGCAAAATAAGTTACACAAAATAAGTGAGTGTTTTATTATTTACCCTTTCCAGGAAAAGCTTCTCTATAATTACTTTGAAAACCTTAAAAAGGTCCAGTGCCAACCAGCTAACTGTTAAGATTTTTGGCCATTGTTAGATAAATCCAGATAAATAAGAATATTGTTTGAACCTAATTTAATAATTAAATCTATTTGCAGTTTATTGACATCAACAAGTAGGAAGATAGATTATTTGGAATTTTTCTGACTTGATGATATAAGCAAACACAACATAACTAAGTGCTCTTAAATTTTAACTTGTTTGTATTGTATTCTGTAAAATCCTGTACACTATTGTCATTGTGTAATGCTAGATTTCACTGACACTCACTTTATCTGTGGTATCTGAATAACACTAGCTGTGACATATCATGGTCAACTTTATTATTTTTTCTTTTACACGTGGTGAAAATTTGATTACATGGGTTTGAATCCAAATTTTTTGTTTCTTATTCCTCACCAAACAAGTATTTGTATTTAATTTTTCGCTTAGCAAGAATCTAGCCTGATGAATTTGCTCTGGGTTCTTGTGTAATATGTGAGGCCTAGACAATGAAGTTTGGTGACTTTGTCACAGGTCTGCTTATTCTAGTACATCTTTCCTGCTGACATTTGTCAAATCTCTGCCATTAGGTTGTTCTTTACGTATTTTTATCAGCTCATGTTGATGACTCCACATTACAAATATTGTGGCTATGAGTGTTAACGACTCATATTTCTGAATGGTGCAAGTTTTGTTAGTGAGCATGGTCCTGAGGAAATGGATGGGAGAAGAACTGTTTGATCAGGGTTTGAGATAGGAAACAGTTTGAACATAAGTGGCTGCCCCAAAGACTGTTGAATGTGGCACATTTACATGAGCACATAACCCATTTGTGTTTTTTTGTGCCCCATCTTCTTTCTTCCCTGTCTCTTCTCAGAGGTAGCTGTTATCCTGAAATTTGTGTTTCTCATTTCCTTAAGGGTTAGAGCTTACCATGTTTAGTTTTGCATGCTTTTGGATTTTGTAGAAATGGAGTCATAATTTGGTGATTTGCTTTTTTTTTTTTTTTTTTTTTTTTTTTTGAGACGAAGTCTCGCTCTGTCGCCCAGGCTGGAGTGCAGTGGCCGGATCTCAGCTCTCTGCAAGCTCCGCCTCCCGGGTTTACGCCATTCTCCTGCCTCAGCCTCCTGAGTAGCTGGGACTACAGGCGCCCGCCACCTCGCCCGGCTAGTTTTTTGTATTTTAGTAGAGACGGGGTTTCACCATGTTAGCCAGGATGGTCTCGAACTCCTGACCTCGTGATCCACCCGTCTCGGCCTCCCAAAGTGCTGGGATTACAGGCTTGAGCCACCGCGCCCGGCCGGTGATTTGCTTTTATGACTCAACATTATGTTGGGTTCCTGAGATTCATTCATGATAATGTGTATAACTGTGGTTTATTCATTTTTAATGCTATCTATTATTGTATTAACTGAATATGCAGCAATTTATCTAAGAATATATTTAGGGTTATCTGTAAGTATGCATACTAACCAACCCTTGATATTTTAGGTTTTAAGGTTTTTGGTAGCCTGATGGGTATCTCACAGTGGTTTAAATGTTCAGTTTTTCAATTATAGTTAAAATTGTGATTTGTTTCATGTTTATTGTCAAGTTGTGGTTTTCTTTGTGTCCTTCATAAACAACTACTTTTGCCTCATTTCAAAAGGAACAGTTCTATAAAAGAAGGTTGCTTTGGAAGATTGCTTATTCTTTTATAACCTTATGCTTTTCATAAAGAAGTGTCTTAAAGAAGCTTGATGGATTTTAACTTGAAAATACTGCCAGCATGATAAGTTTTGTTAGTTTTTTTTTTTTTTGGGGA
>NW_016839989.1:0-663 GCF_001698545.2 Rhinopithecus bieti
ATAGTAGCTGGGATTACAGGTGCCGGTCAACACACCTGGCTAATTTTTATTTTTAGTAGAGACGGGGTTTTGCCATGTTGGCCAGGCTGGTCTCCAACTCCTGACCTCAGGTGATCCACCCGCCTCGGCCTCCCGAAGTGCTGGGATTATAGGCGTGAGCCACCGCGCCCGGCCCTGTTGGGGATTGTTTTGGTCTGTGCCCATGGTGTTCCTGATGTACTCACTTCTTCCATTCCAGGAGTAGGATACATTAGTCAAGAAGAATACCCAGGGGATTTACTGCTATACTGTGCCTTGCGTCTTGTGATCCTGAACTGATTTGCCTTCTCTCCACCTTTCAGAGAATATTCGTTTCATTTATAATATTCACTTTTTAAATTTGTACTTAGAGGGAAGAATAGGGCAAAGTATGTCCGTTCCATCCACCCGGAAGTGTAAGTCTAACCTTTGATTTCATCGAGTGTGCCCTATTTTTCTGTTTTCTATTTCATTGACTTCTGCTCGATCTTTCTTTTGCTCTTCTAGTTTCTTAAGGAAAAGATGAAGTCACTGATTTGTTTCTTTTCTAATATAGTCATGTAATTGTATAAATTTCTCTTTCAATTACTGCTTTAACTGTCTTAAAATACTTGATATTTTGTCTTTTTTTTTACCCGTTGGTTA
>NW_016839990.1:0-1454 GCF_001698545.2 Rhinopithecus bieti
CCAGTGTGTGATGTTCCCCGCCGTGTGTCCAAGTGTTCTCATTGTTCAATTTCCACCTATGAGTGAGAACATGTGGTGTTTGGTTTTCTGTTTTTATGATAGTTTGCTGAGAATGATGGTTTCTAGCTTCATCCATGTCCATCCAAAGTACATGAATTTACCCTTTTTTATGGCTGCATTGTATTCCACGGTGTATATGTGGAATGTGGCAAAACTTTTAACCAATCCTCAAAGCTTACTAGACAGAAAACCATTCATACTGAAGAGAAACCCATCAAATATGAAGAATGTGGAAAAGCCTTTAACCAGTCCTCACACCTTAAATACACGTAATTGATACTGGAGGAAAACCCTACAAATGTAATAAATGTGGCATAGCTTCTAACCATTGCTCAGCTCTTACTCAAACTGAGAGAATTCCTAAAGAAGATAAACTCCACAAATGTGAATAATATGGCAAAGCTTTTAACCGGTCCTCAAATCTTACCAAACGTAAGATAATTCATACGGAAGAAGAACCCTTCAAATGTGAGGAATGTGGCAAAGCTTTTAGTCCTCAAATCTTACTGAACATAAGATAATTCATACTAGAGACAAACACTGCAAATGTGAAGAATGGGCAAAGCTTTTAACCAGTTCTCAAACCTTACTCAATTTATACTGGAGAGGAATGCCACAAATGCAAAGAATTTGGCAAAACTTTTAAGTGTTTCTCAAAACTTACTGAGTGCAAAGTAATTCATACTAGAGAGATACTTTACAAATGTGAAGAATGTGGCAAAACTTCTAACGGGTTCTCAAATCTTACTGAATATAAGATAATTTATATTAGAGAGAAACCCTACAAATGTGAAGAACGTGGCAAAGCTTTTAACTGGTCCTTAAACCTTACTGAACTTAAGATAATTAATACTAAAGAGAAAACCTACAAATATAAAAAATGTGACAAAGCTTTTAACTGGTTTTCAGACCTTACTGAACATAAGATAGTTTATACTGAAGACAAACTCTATAAATGTGAAGAATGTGACAATGCTTTTAATCAATTCTGAAACTTGACTAGACATCAGGAAATTCGTACCAGGAGAAAAACCCTACAAATGTGAAGAAAGTGGGAACACTTAGCCAGTCCTCAACTCTTACTAAACAAGATAATTCAATGGGAGAGAAACCCTACAAATGTGAAATGAATAATGTCATAACCATTCTTCAATTCTTAATAAACAATTTATACTGTAGAGAAACCTGCAAATGTGAAGACTGTTGCAAAGCTTTTAACTGGTCCCCAAACCTTACTGAACATAAGACAATTCATAATGGAAACTAGCCTTACAAATATGAAGAACATGCAAAGACTGTAACCATTTCTCACATCTTACCACACACTAAGGTAATTCATACTGAAGAGAAATCCTACAAATGTGAAGAATGTAACAAAGTCTTCAACTGACCTT
>NW_016839991.1:0-661 GCF_001698545.2 Rhinopithecus bieti
TCTATGTGTTAGACTTCCCGCGAATGCGTTCATCAGTTTTACGTATTCCTGATATCCCTCAATATCTTCTGAGATATCTTTTCCTCTTCTGAAGGTGCTCTTCCCCAGTTCCCCAGCACAACTGTACATTTATCTTTTTGAAAAACGTCGTGTTTTTGTTTGTTTTTTATTATACTTTATGTTCTAGGGTACATGTGCACAAGGTGCAGGTTTGTTACATATGTATACATGTGCCATGTTGGTGTGCTGCACCCATCAACTCGTCATTTACATTAGGTATATCTCCTAATGCTATCCCTCCCCCCTCCCCCCTCCCCACAATAGGCCCTGGTGTGTGATGTTCCCCTTCCTGTGTCCCAGTGATCTCATTGTTCAATTCCCACCTATGAGTGAGAACATGCGGTGTTTGGTTTTCTGTTCTTGTGACAGTTTGCTGAGAATGATGGTTTCATATACACCATGGAATACTATGCAGCCATAAAAAAGAAAGAGTTCATGTCCTTTGTAGGGACATGGATGCAGCTGGAAAATATTGTTTCTTTTAAAGGAAATTTAGTTTGGAAAAGGGAGAACAAATTATCTCAGGCAGGCATTTCAAAATATGAATTCCTTAGAAATGATGGTATACGGGATAAGGAAAAGCTTAAAATAAAATATATAA
>NW_016839992.1:0-529 GCF_001698545.2 Rhinopithecus bieti
CAAGTATCCAAAGTGCAGGAATGTACGTCGGACCCGTGAAGACAGGATTACAGCCACTGAACGGCCCTTTTTCATCCCACTGCAACTGGCCTTGCTAGGGGCTTCCTCGGGGACCACCGACCTCATGCCACCACCCCTCAACTACTTCAACTAAACTACATCATGCCAGAGGCCTCTCCAGGCAGACCAGCCCTGCCCGAGTCCTGCTTCACGGCAAACCCTCCAGGCAAACGTCCTCGGCTTCTTCCAGGAGGCTGTGCTCAGAAGGTGCCCTCATTTACTCTGTGGCTCTGAGACACTTAACTAGAGCCCAACACACCTCCTTCCTGTTCACATAGTACTGAGTTAACAGATTTTTATGAATAAACTTTCACTGGGAAGAACACCATTTCAGGAGCCCCAATGACCACAATGAAAATGTTTTTACCTCCCCTTACATGACATCCTCAAGGCCAGGTCCAGGGAACGTTCTGGATCTCAGATAATGGCATATCCACTCATATAAAGTCTTGGTCTTGTTTCACAAGCT
>NW_016839993.1:0-3434 GCF_001698545.2 Rhinopithecus bieti
AGGCTCTAAGCTGTGCTTTATAACCACCCAGCTGTGCACCCTTTAAAAAAAAAAATCACCTCACCTCCCTGGATCTGCTTACCTCAACCATAAAATGAAGAAGCTGGAGTGGGTGATTCTTTTACCTTTCATGGTCTCTGTTTACTATGCTGTCTAGGGCTCCAAGATCACACAGCCGATTAACTGGTGATGGAACTGGAACTGATAGGCAAGGTATTTTCCACTCCTCGTATCAGCTAAGAGATTGCTCACAGTTGTTACCAAATATAAAACAACAGACAAGGGCCAGGCACAGTGGCTCATGCCTGTAATCCCAGCACTTTGGGAAGCTGAAACTGGCACTTGGGAGTTCGAGACCAGCCAACATGGTAAAACCTTGTCTCTACTAAAAATACAAAAAATTAGTCGGGTGTGGTGGCATGTGCCTGTAATCCCAGCTACTCAGGAGGCTGAGGCAGGAAAATTGCTTGAACCCAGAGGCAGAGGTTGCAGTGAGCCAAGATCATGCCACGCACTCCAGCCTGAGACACACAGTAAGACTTTGTTTCAAAAAATAAAAAATAAAACAATAGACAACTGTAAAACAAAACAAAAAAAATTGACTAAATATTTTGCTTACCCACCCACTTATTCCTAGTATTTATTCCAATTTACAAAATGCTGCTCCAAAAAGCAGAACTACAGTTGTTTCCTTGCATGAAGTAATCCTTTACATATCTTAGAAAAGAAGGCCTCATCTTACCTCCCTGCCACTCTCTTCCAATCCCCTCCATTCCCTTGGAATCATCTCTGACACACCTCCAAATCTGCCTAAGCAGCTTTATATCTACCTACTCATCTCATGGTATCTGGTCAGAAAAGGTAGTCAACTCTTCAAATATTTTATTTTATTTTATTTTATTATTTTTCAGGGTCTCACTCTGTTATCAAGGCTGGAGTGCAGTGGCATCATCTCAGCTCACTGCAACCTCCGCCTCCCTCGCTCAAGTGATCCTCCAGCCTCAGCCTCCCCAACAGCTAGGACTACAGGCACATGCCACCAAGCCAGGCTAATTTTTGTGTTTATTTGTAGAGACAAGGTCTCACCATGTTGCCCAGGCTGGTCTTGAACTCCTGCCTCAATGGATCCGACCACCTCGGCCTCCCAAAGTGCTAGAATTACAGGCGTAAGTCACTGCGCCTGGCCAGATATTTTAATCTTATTGTAGTAAGCTTAACATGTGGCTTTCGGAGTGCAATAACAATTGAGAGATAGTGCAGAAGATAACAAAGTCTAAGTTAGCATTTTATAAATTTCAGAGAAAAAGATGCACAGTTTTACTACTAATGGAGGCATAATTTCTAAGTATCTTGGAGGTAACACATTTAGGAAAAGTAAAGATGAAATGAGATTTAATTGGAGGAAGGTGTAGACTAACCCACCATCCCTTCAGTGAATGATCAGGAGAAAAAAAAAAGGCTATAAATAAACTTTGTAATATAACAAGGATGGACAAAAAAGGAAATCGTTACTTAGCAGCAACCTCTACGGGGTAAGAGAATTGGAAAACACTGATATGAGGCAAGTACTGACTTTCCTTGGTGCTTATATTCAAGAAAGAATAGACGGTAATGTTAAAGAAAATGGAATTCATTATAAATAACATTTTAAAACATGTAGCAATTTAATCCACAAAAACATTCAGTCAATCAAAAACAAAATCAACCTTAATACTTAATCTTGGTATTCATGAACTTTTTGTTTAAATCCCTTAAATGCTGTAAGGCCTGTTTTCCACTTGTAAGAGGCATGAAATACAAGCACTTTTTTGTTAACAACTGGATTTCATTTCTGCTTAAGACAGTCTTTGGTCAGGCATAGTGGCTCACACTTATAATCTCAGTGCTTTGGGAGGCCAAGGTGGGACAATGGCTTGAGGCCAGGTGTTCAAGATCAGCCTAAGCAACACAGTGACACCCTATGTCTACAAAAAATTTTAAAAATTAGCTAGGCATGGGATGGCACCTGCCTGTAACCCAAACTACTCAAGAGGCTGAGGTGGGAGGACAACTTGAGCTTTGGAGGTTAAGTCTGCAGTGAGCTGTGATCGCACCACATCTTTATCCTACTATTTCCCTTATTCCCCATTTATTCTCATCCTAAGTATCTCATAATAAAAAACATATTCCATTTAGACTTGACTCCACACTGATCAGCTGGTGACTGACCTCTCTGAGCCTAACTCCTAATGTGCCAAACCAAGATAATACCATCTTTGCCTGAAACCTAGAAAATGTTTTAAAAACAACACAAATTATGTACATCAAAATGTTCTTTAGATGTAATATACTGTGTGCATTGTGTACAGCGTTCCCATTCAGGCATATTCATATGAGGTCCCCACATTTACCGTAAGTGCAGAGACAGGCACTGCTTGAACATCACCTCCATAATCTTCACATACCACATCATAAGCCAGCAGCTCTTTTTTCACTCTTTCAGGATCAGCCTCAGTTTTGTCACATTTATTTATGGCAAGGACAATAGGAACTGAAAGAAACGGAGTTAAAAAGAGTGAAAATGATGACACCTTCAATTCCAGGTATTCACAGTGAAAGACACCAACTTTCTGTTCTAGTTTTCTCTTTACTCAGTGGATGTTTTTGTCTAACAAAAGGCCAAAATGACCCACTTTAGAGTCATATCACCCTACTCTGCTCTCTACACATAAAGAAATCCAGATGCAAGATGTTAAAAGTATAATTATAAGCAGATTCTGAGTGAATAACAGACACCTGAGATTATCAAAAAAAACAATACAGTTGGGCTGGGTGTGGAGGCTCATGCCTGTAATCCTAGCACTTTTGGAAGCTGAGGCGGGTGGATGACCTGAGATTAGGAGTTTGAGATCAGCCTGGCCAACATGGAGAAATCCCATGTCTACTAAAAAATACACAAATTAGCCGGGTGTGGTGGCACGTGCCTGTAATCCCAGCTACTCGGGAGTCTGAGGCAGGAGAATCGCTTGAACCGGGAAGGTAAGAGCTTGCAGTGAGCTGAAATCGTGCCACTGCACTCCAGGAGCGTGGGCAACAGAGAAAGACTCCATCTCAAAAAAAAAAAAAACACACACAACAAACAATACAGTCATTCCTGGGTATACTGGTGGATTGGTTCTAGAACCCCCCCACCACTGCCTGTATCAAAATCCCGGCATACTCAAGTCTTGCAGCCAGCCCTACAGAACCGTGTGTACAAAAAGCCATGTAAGGAAGTTTCAAATTCTGTGAATGCTGTTTTATTTATGTTTGGTTGAAAAAAATGTGTGTGTTAAGTAGACCCACACAGTTCAAACCCGTGATGTTCAAAGGTCAACTGTATTTTGGGTAGAAAAAGGCCTATCCGGCCGGGCGCGGTGGCTCAAGCCTGTAATCCCAGCACTTTGGGAGGCCGA
>NW_016839994.1:0-940 GCF_001698545.2 Rhinopithecus bieti
AAAAAACTCCTTCTTAGTTATGTGAGCTAGAACAAGGTGCCTCACCTCTTTCATCTGTTAAGTGGGGACAGCAGGGGTATCAGTTTCATAGGATGGTGTGATGGTTAACACTGAGTGCCAACTTGATTGGACTGAAGGATGCAAAGTATTGATCCTGGGTATGTCTGTGAAGGTGTTGCCAAAGGAGAAGAACATTTGAGTCTGTGGGCTGGGAAAGGCAGACCCGCCCTTAATCTGGGTGGGCACCACCTAATCATCTGCCAGCATGGCCAGGATGTAAAGCAGGCAGAAAATGTGAAAAGGCTACACTGGCCTGGCCTCCCAGCCTCTTTCTTCCATGCTGGATGCTGCTTGCCCTTGAACATCAGACTCCAGGTTCTTCAGTTTTGGAACTGGAACTGGCTTTCCTTGCTCCTCAGCTTGCTGATGGCCTATTGTGGGACCTTGTGATCATGTGAGTTTATACTTAATGAATATATATATATATATGTATATGTATATGTGTGTGTGTATGTGTGTGTGGAGGATACTTAATAATATACAGAGTAAGTATCCTCTATTTTAATATATTCTCTTTCTCCCTCCATTGCTCGAGTATAGCAGAAAATAGTTTTTCTACCTGAATATGCAACTGGGCTACCACTTCATTGAAACAACTCAGGATGCTTAATTTCCCTTGTAAAACTGATTTTCACTCCATGTTCGCAGGGAGGGCTCTCCATGTTTTGAATGTCTCGGCACCGTGCTAGAGGATAGGCACAAATGGAAGTCTAGACAGCTGGTTTCTGACCACTCCTCCCTTGATTGTGCTTATATCAGCTTCACTTTTGGAAAGCATTTTAAAGGAATGATAAAGTAGCTTAGTTTCAGAGTTTAGGTTTAAAATTTCTTTCCATTTTCAGTCAGAAGCCCAAAATGGCCAAAATAAAACAATTAAAAG
>NW_016839995.1:0-529 GCF_001698545.2 Rhinopithecus bieti
TGGTGGGCTCTGCCAGGTCCCGTGCTTCCTGGTGGAGTGGCCCCGTGAGCGTCTGCTCAGTCCCTTTCCTCCACTGGGCCCTGGGTGAGGTGCAGCCACTCGGGTGCACCCTGAGGGTTCCTGCACCTGTTTGAACTCTCTTGGGTCGGCTCAAGACCAAAAATGATGTTGAGTACTCCTGGGCCCCTGATGCACAGTGGCGGTCCGGCTCTGGTCAGTGTCTCCTGCACTCCTGGGCCCCTGAGCCACAGTGGTGATCCAGCTCCAGTCAGTGTCTCCTCACACAGTGGCTCTTGGTGAGGGGTGGGCGCTGCCAGAGGGGACGGGCAGGTCCCGTCGTGGCAGCCGTGTTGTGGGAGGATGGTGTACTGCTGCTTCTGCTGCTTGTGAGATGAATCCTGCCTCTGGGAGGCACAGCCGGGACGGGGTGATGGACCCCCTCAGCTGTCCGGGAAGCGTCCCCTGCTCTGTGCTTCCTCCAGCCATCCTGGTGCACCCCCGGGCACAGTGCCCAGTGGGGTTCTGCCCA
>NW_016839996.1:0-1275 GCF_001698545.2 Rhinopithecus bieti
TAATTTACCTTCTGTCCATCTTGAGATATGTTCTTTCAGCCTCTTCAAACCTGCCAAAGTAGCCAGCAACTTCAGCCTGTTTCATTGACTCACTTGGCAGTTTGCCCAAGCGCTTCACAAACTTAATGCCTTGGTAATCTTTGCAGTGCACAAATGCTTGCTCTGCAGTGTATAGATCCAGCTTCTGAAGAGCTGCTTCAGCCAGTAGGCGCCTTTATTTTAAAAGAAACAAAAACATAAATGCATATTGCAAATTACTGATAAACTAGTCTTGAATCACAATTATCAATTATTATGTCTATTGTTTCTAGAGAAACATGGTGGAAAGTAACACATGTAAACATTTTTCAAATAATATTCTGCTTATTTTGAGGACTTCCAAATCTAAAATTAATTTCTATATTTTAAAAAGAGCAAGAATGGAAGTTTGTTCCCATCAGGAGGATAGTAGGGGAGCAGAGGGACAGAGCTGAGACTTTAAAAACCTACACCTGACATCTTGGGAGAGTTTGCTTTTTTTAAATACCAAAGTCGGGGGTGTGGATTGTCCTCTATGAACTGAGATGCATCTTTAATTCCAACCTTCTCAATCAGTGCTCGGCTATCTCGCAGAGACCGAATCTCAAAGTTAATTAGGTAATCCTTGTTTGGATGTTCTGGATCCTGAAAGTAAAGATGGAAACAAAAAAAATTTCAAATACTTGCTGTTAGAGTATATGTTTCTTTTTTATATTAAAAACCAGAACAGAACAAAACAAGAAAAAAAACGGCATCGTATTGTGAGCAAAATAAGGAAGAGAAGTCTTCATGTTTGGGTCTTTTGAGTTATTTGAAAAACACCCAAAACCCACAAGTGAAGTCCCTCCTGAGGCAATCAGGTAGCCTATGAGGAAAAGGGGACAGAGGAAAATGGCAGAAGTGGTCCCTCACAGTTACGCATCCCTGTTTCCCTCTGCTCAGATTGGTTTTTCACCTTAAATGAGATAACATATCTCAAAGATTCAGCACAATGCCTAGCTGTACTATTTACAGTATTCAATATTCATTGTCTCAGAACTGATCTAATGCTCTCCTGCTTCAGAACTTTGAACAGGTAAACCATCATGACTGAATCACAGCACCCAACTCTTTTCTGGCAACTGAATTACTTACCCATCTCCTCAACTCTTCTACCTGAGGCCAAGAACTGCGTCTTATTGGCTCTTAATAGTTGCTGAATTGATGAACAGATGAACTTTGGGTAAATCATTTTACCACTGAGAGCCCTTCTTTATC
>NW_016839997.1:0-4107 GCF_001698545.2 Rhinopithecus bieti
TAAAACCTTCACAAAATTCAATATAATCATCAATTACAGCAACAACACCACAGGCATTTTCATGCATTCTAGAGCTTAAGGCAATTGGAAATTTATGAGCCTTTCTTGAAAAACACTACTAATGATGAAATCCAGCCAACTAAAAGATTAATCAAAATTAAGAACTTATGTACAGAGAAAATGTAGTAAAAAGCTTTGAATTCATTTAAATATTAAGACTAAAAACTGGAAATTAGGATTATAAGACAAAATTAAAATGTTCTAAATCTTGACCATGTAAAAATAATATATCTACAAAAGGAAAAACAGAAGAAAATGTAAGAATGTTATCTTTCAGAGTGGAAAGACAATACTATTAAAAAATAAAATATAATTTAGACTAATAACTTCCTGGTTTTCATAATTTTCTTCTCAACCCAGGAAAATGGTATTGTTCGTAGTAGAAAAACACTATCAAAATGTCTAGAATTCCTTTAAACTCACTTTCAGGTTATCTAATTAAATTAACACTAAAAAAGTAGATTGTACAATGATGCCATTTTTATAAAATTACTTCTGTTCATCCATCTAAATCTATCAAATCCATATTTCCATATATAACGTGTAGCTGTAAAGAATGATGTTCTGATGTTTAATCTAATGATAATGACTAAAATATCTGAGTTGTGGGATTTATGGTTAATTTAAACTGTTTTCAGTACTTTTCTGTATTGCTTGAATTCTACATAACTGTGCCATTTCTTTAAGCAATGAAGTATTCATTTTTAAAAATCAATTTAACCAACACTTTCTGAAAACCAACTCTATATCAGATGCTTGCTAGATGTTAGGGATTCAAGAAGCTCACTCTCTATCAAACCATTAAATATATAAAAACAGACAAAATATTTCAGTCACCTTAGTTTGACTCTACCCATTTATGACTGGTTTTTTAAAGGGCACTGGAAAACCACATATTTGGAAAAATAAATAAATAAATAAGGTCTTCTTTCCCTGAATCTTTTGGGAAAGAAGACAAGCAGAAAGACATCTTCTGGCTGGGCATGGTGGCTCACGCCTGTAATCCTAACATTTTGGGAGGGCAAAGTGAGAGTTTCACTTGAACCCAGGAGTTCGAGACCAGCCTTGGCCAACATGGCGAAACCCCATCTCTACAAAAAAAAAACACAAAAAATTAGCCAAGCATGGTGGCCTGTGCCTGGGACCCCAGCTACTCACGAGGCTGAGGTGGGAGGATCACTTGAGCCCGGGAGGCAGAGGCTACAGTGAGCCATGATGGCACCACTGCACTCCAGCCTGGGTGACAGAGAGAAACCCTGCTGAAAAAAAAGAAAAAGACATCTTTCTTCACATGTGAGGAAAAGGAAAAAATATTATCTGGTGGTACTGTATTCAAGTTAAACAGGCAATGAAATAAGTTCATTAGCTTTACAAGTCATATACCTTAAACAAGGACAAGAAAAATGCTATCCATATAGAGAAGAGTCAAATAGTCAAATCTGGAGGTTACATAATCTAGGTAATAACAGCCCAGACTTCATTTTTGATGGTTGGCTGCTGACAGCTTTTAAACCTCACCCCTTCTTCTTCCCCTCTGCCTCATACGGGGCAAGCTAATGAGAAAGTCCAGATGCTCCTTACTTTGGGGCGCCAGTAAGTTTCAAACCACGTAAGTCCCTATCCATTAAAACCCTCACCCCAGATCCACTCCCTAACTACTAAACAACAAAACAACAACAAAAACACCCTCAAGCCAGTCTCCTGTCCCTGTGCTTTCCAGACATTTCAGACAGCTTGGGAAGCCTGCCTTCTCTCTCCTAAAAAACCTCATTATGGAAGATACATTCTTGGTGTCTCTATGGTATCATCAATCTTTACATCCAAACCAGATTTTGGGTGGGAGCCCATCCTGTTGCTGCATGGTGGTTATGATATAGAAAAATGAAACTGGTTCACAATAAAAGAGCCATAATTTACATATCAAACCCAAATATGAAAACCTGTTTCAAATTGCCACTAACTTCTGGAAATTTTAAATCTACTATCTCAATTCAAAACTATATATATTCATAGAAAAGTTAATGCTTTGACTAAAATGAAGGTAAAACTTCTCTCAGTATATTCTTAGAGAAAAAAAAATTCTCAAACGATGGTCAATGAAGGCCAATGCAGGGGTTCAAAATCATGTCTTGAATTTAAAAAAAGAATTATTTTACAAATCCTGGAAAGAATGGAAAGATAGATCTCTAAAAAAAGTTACTCGAGTATCTTAGAACTAGAAAAAGGCTAAACTCCTAAATAGTTCTTCAGTACATCGTTATTACTACAGAAACAATAACAACAATTAGCACTCTTTTTTTTTAAGCTCTCGCTTGGCCGTAGCATTGTGCTAATTGCTTTTCACACATTATCTTAAATAATAACAATCCTATAAGTAGTATTATTATCCATATTTTATAAAGGCAATAACTGAGACTCATACATTTTTATCACCATTTTACAGGAAAGGAAAGTGAAGCTCAAAAAGATGATGGCACCCACCTAAAGGCTGAACAATAATAAGAGAGCAGGGCTGGGCCTGAGATACATCTGACTCCTGGGTCCACACTGCTAACCAGGACACTACACTGCCTGGTCCAGAAATAAATAATCCCCAGTCAAGCTAGCAACAGAAATATAACTTTTTAGGAATTACCTTTAATATCTCATCCAAAAGAACAGATTTAATTTCTAAATCCTCAAAATTACAAATATATCCAGAGGTCTGAATGGGTTCCTTTAAAGACAAAAACAAATATTATGTTTCATTATGTAAAATTTCCTCTCTTCTAACAAATCATGCTTTTAAATTTTATTATCAGAGGTTTCAGGTAAACAGAAGAGAGAATGTCATTAAAACCTATATACCCATAACCTAAGTAATTAACATTACGGTAAATATGCTTCATTTAACTCCTTGGCTGAAGTATTGTAAAGTAAATGCAGTAAATTACAGACATCATGATATTTTACCCCTAACTATTTCAGTACATATCTTTAAAACGTAAGAATTTTCTCTTACATGGCCACATTACTATGATCACACCTTACATAACTAATGTTAATTCCCTAATAGCATGTAATCAGTCCAATTTTCTCAATTAATAAAAAGTCTTACACAGCTTGAAATTCTAATTCATGCAATTCAATATTAAAGTTAATTCTTCATAAAACTGATAAATGCTATATTTGTATGTAAGCCCATCTATCAAAGAAATCCCACATCACACTGAACAGTCTCTCCTCTGTAACATGAACCAGAGTGCATTCCTGATATATTTCCTACTCTTTAAGATTTATTTGCCAATATGTAAGTGCATGAGACTGTTATATGTCTGCCTCTTATCTTAGTGTCATACAGGCTTGTTGAAATAAAGAATAGGATATGCATATTATAAAGTAAAGTAGCTACCCTAGATCTTTAGTAGGAAAAAAGGTATCAATATTCTATAGACAAAAATAAATAAACTGCCAATATACTTAATACCTCTAAGAATACTATAAAAAAAAATAGAATAATGTTGTCTGGTAATAGAAATAGTATCAGATTGCAATTTTTAAAACTATGTGTGTGTATGTATTTCATAAAGTAGAAAGTAACCAAAATCCAAATGAAATAACATTTCAAATTTATAACTCTGGAAGTTGGTCCTTCACATATGATTCAGAAATTATAATAAAAGAAGACACCAAAAGATGAACACAAGAGGTAAAAACGGAATCATATTTAGTTTGACTTTAGTATGTTTAAGAATGAGGCTCTTACATGCATACTGTAAGTGTTTTGAGGGTTTTCAAATGTTTTTCAGACCAGGCCCCATGGCTCATGCCTTTAATCTCAGCACTTTGGAAGGCTGAGACAAGAGGATCATTTCTGGCCTAGAGTTTGAGACCAGCTTGGCCAACACAGTGAAACACCATCTTTAAAAAAAATTAAAATTAAAAAAGTTGTTTTTCTTTTAAAAATTACAAATTGTTGAATAAAATATTCAAGTTATATAAGAAAATTTCATAAAACCCCTTTATTACCTTAAAAAAGGGTTGTATTACATAAAGGTAAATAATATG
>NW_016839998.1:0-664 GCF_001698545.2 Rhinopithecus bieti
TATATATGTATAAAAAATAGATAGAATAGATACAGATACAAAATATAGACAATATATATAATTGATATAGATATAAAATATAGATATAATAGATTTAATTATAAAATGTAAATGTAATAGCTATAATAGATACAGGTAAAAAACATAGATATAATGGATATAGGTATAAAATATGGTAATAATATATACACGTAGAAAATGTAGATATAATAGATATAAGAGTTATAGGCCTAAAATATAGACATAATAGGTATGATAGATATATGTATAAAATATACATATAATAGATATAATGGATATAGGTATCAAATATAGATGTAATAGATATATGTATAAAATATAGATATAATGGATACAATAGATAAGGCATGAAATATAGACATAATAGATATAGGCATAAAATATAGACATAAGAGGTATAGATATATGTATAAAATATAGACATAATAGATATAATAGAGGTATAAAATATAGACATAATAGATATGGGTATAAAATATAAACATAATAGATATAATAGATATAGGTATAAAATATAAACATAAGAGATATAATAGATATAGGTATAAAATATAGACATAATAAATATAATCGATACAGGTATAAAATATAGACATAAAAGATATAACAAATATAGCTATGAAATAGAGACATAATAGATTTG
>NW_016839999.1:0-528 GCF_001698545.2 Rhinopithecus bieti
AATAATAGGGTTGACATCAGTGTAATGTTGAACAGGCAGTTGCGGGGCAGTTATTCTTGGAGAAAAAATTCTTAAGGTTGTAGTGGCCTCTGTGCAAAGTTGTGGTTGTGCAGAGTCTGTTGATGGTAGTTCTTGTTATCAGGAATATGTGTGTTAGAACTCTCCTTCATGGCCTTCCCCAGATTCATTCATTAGGGTTTTAACACAAGGGCTCCATTTTGATTCTGATAAATTTCACAAACTCTTTCTAACACTACTTCTGAAGCAGATGACTCTGACAGTTTGCATAGGACAGGGTTAATCCCACATCCACATCCCATTTTGATCACATAAGCGTATCCCAGTCACTGCTAATGGCCAATTGCATTCCCAGAGGAGCCTACACACAACACAGTGGAGGGTCCTGAGAAAATTAGGAGGGAAGGAAGTTCCATTGGCCTCTCCCACGTGGCTGCAGGAGCCACAGCCTGAGCCCCACCTGAGCTCCAAGAAAATGCCTTGAGCCCTGGAATGTAGACCATGAAGACC
>NW_016840000.1:0-520 GCF_001698545.2 Rhinopithecus bieti
TCATATACCAATGAAAGAGAATGAGAGCCCAGGAATAAATCCAAACACGGATGGTACACTAATTTTTGACAAGAGCACTAAGAGGACACAATGGAGAAAAGCCAGTCTCTTCAACAAATCATACTGGGAAAACTGGATTTCCTTGTGAAAAAGAATGAAATCAGACGCTTATCTCACACCAAACACAAAAATCAATTCAAAATGGTTTAAAGACCTTGACATAAAACCTGAAACCATAAAACTCCAAGAAGAAAACAGTTGCTAAAAGCTCTTTAACATTGGCCTTGGCAGTGATTCTTGGATGTCACATCAAAAACTCAGGCTACGAAAGCAATAAATAAATAAATAAATAAATAAATGGCACTACATCAAACTAAAAAACTTCTGCAAAGCAAGGGAAATAATCAACAAAATAAAATGGCAGCCCATAGACTGGGAAACCATACACCTGATAAAGGTCTGTATGAGTTAATTCTCGCATTGCTATAAAAAAAAAACCTGATGACTGGGTAATTTATAA
>NW_016840001.1:0-528 GCF_001698545.2 Rhinopithecus bieti
AAGCTTCAGAAATGAACGGTGTCAAAGAGGCAGGACCCACCAGCAGGGCTGCCGGCGGCCGGACAACCACAGCCCCAGCATTCCCCAGCCACCATGACTGACAGCCCATGCTCCAGAAATGCACAGCTTCAACCTTAGGAGTAAAAACCCTCCCAAGCCAACTATTATTTTCAACAATGGGATTGGGGAGTGGGGTGTTCTAACCCTGCCTCTCTCGACACCACAGATCATCAGATTCCAGTTCTTATAGGATTGGGGAGTGGGGTGGGGTGGTTTCTAACCCTGCCTGCCTTCACAGAAAAGAACTGGGATATGATGATCTGTGCTAGGTTAGCACTTTGCTTCTGCCACATGCAGTCATCCTCAGCAGCAGAAACAGAAGCGCTGAGTGATGACACCAATACCAACACATGCTGTTCTGCGGCTCTGGTAACTGGCTGCACAGATACAACCCGATAGCGGTGAGGTCTACGGACATCACTAGTCTTCCCAAGGATTGTGTTCCTGAATCTTCTGGTTCGGAATAAC
>NW_016840002.1:0-1940 GCF_001698545.2 Rhinopithecus bieti
TGAACCTTGGGGATCCCAGAGGCGGTCTGGGCCACACATCCTTGCTGAAAATCCTCCCCTTGAGCTTTCTCACAGTCCTAGAATCCCACGGGTGCCCCGACTGGGCTGGGAGGTGGCGTCTCCCAGCCACCCGCTCTGCTGGTGTGCAGCCTTCCCATACGTGCCCTCCATCCTGGAAGGACCCCTGAGTCCCTGCTGGTCTCAGAGTGGCCTCTGCCTCAGACACCAGGAGCTGGAGTGGCTTCTCCACCATGCTGGACCCGTCTGGATGGTCCCCAAACCTTGCCACATGCAGCTGTACCCAGGAGGCTTTGCTGAGGATCCGATGGACAGGGTGGGAGGAAGGCCCTGGGCCAGGGGTTCCTCTGGATCTTTGGAGCCAGCAGCTCACCTCTGAGGTTGATGCTATCGTGGGGTTCAGTAGCAAGGGCGCCAGAAGGCAGGCTGAGGGCCCGTGGGGCCAGAGTCCTCCTGCAGTCGTGTGACCGGCCAGCTCTTCCAGTTGCTTCAGTCCAGTGGGTCTGGGTTGGCTGAGTGCACCACTCTCCCCAGGGGAGATGGGGGATCCAGTGCTTGGCTGCCATCAGCAGGGGATATCTGGGAGAGTTCTGCATGCTCCTGAGAGCCCTGAGGAATGGGCCCCTCGGCACACAGCGGCCATTGCACAGCACAGCCTCACACTATGCTCCCTCTGCCCCTGAAAACTCACCTGCCCCTCACTCCTACTTTCTGCATCACCTCCCTAGAAGCCACCTACACCCCAGTCCCTGCTGAAAGTGTGCATTGGGGATTCAACTGAAACAGACCCCAGCAGCAGCAGCAACAGGGTCTCAGAGCCATGTGGGGAGGCCTTGCTCAGGCCAAATTTTGCCCAACATGGGTGAAATTCAAGGGCCTCTTTACTCAGGACATTCTGAGCACACAGGTGGGGCCCGGGTGTGACACTGACCGAGTGGTTTATTCTCAGTGAACGCAGCTCCCTGTGGTCCTGTGACCCAGGACGACACACACCTGTGCAGGCATGTACAGCTTACAGCCACGCCACCCATGCCACTGCTGTGCTGTCTGCCTCCCAGGGCCTTTGCCATCACCCTCCACCGTCCCCTTCCCTGAAACTCATAGTGGTCTGAGCCCGCTGTGGTTTTGGGGACTGCCACTCCTCCATCATCCTCCTTCTCCTCCTGCCTGTCTTGTCTTTCTCTGAGGGGGACAGGAAGCCAGGCCCTGGTGCCAGCAAGCCTGGGTGCTGAGTGAGGATTTGCAGTCTCTGCAGGTGCTGCCCCTGAAAAGCTGTGGCTCCCTCCTGTGCAGTGCAGACACACCACACCTGTCAGGAAATGACGCCATGGTTCTCCTCCTCATCTGAGGGCGCCTATTGAAAATTCGTTTGATGTGCAGATTCCTTGGAAAACAGAGAAAATCTAGCTAGTTGGTGCTTTCTAGGTGAAAGCAAAGGCAAATATGAAACGCTGTCCCAAACCAGACTGTGAGCTCTTTGATGGTGGAGGCGTCTGTCTTTTACTGAGTGCCTGGAAGGTCTGTTGCCCACGCCCAGCAAGATGTTGCTTAATTATAAAATGTGCTTGGCCATGGGGAAGACGGCATTTGTTGAATAAGCAGGTGCTTTAACCAATGCTTCCAAGCATATTCTGTGCCAGGAACTCTTGCTGGGAACCAGCAAGGCACAAGGCAGAGGGTAGCTCCCCTCAGAGGGCACATCTTCCAGTGGGCTGTTGGTGAGGGTGCGACCATAAATACATGTTGGGGAGGGGGACGAAGAAAACGCAGAGGGAAGGGAAGTGAAGGTTGACATGAGCTGGTTGCACTGATAGATCATTTGAAACGGGGAGGAAAACACATTTTGTCATGGGAGCAAATCTTTTCAACCTGGCTTGGTTTTCAGAGACTGGTGGTGCTTCCTGGATCTCCTGGGCACTGGG
>NW_016840003.1:0-4680 GCF_001698545.2 Rhinopithecus bieti
CAGGCATGATCCACTGTGTCTAACGAGGTCTTAGTTTTAATGCTCTTTTATCTTTTTACCTTTTTTTTTTTTTTGAGATGGAGTCTCACTCTGTCACCCAGGTTGGAGTGCTGTGGCATGATCTCAGCTCACTGCATCCTCCGCCTCTGGGGTCCAAGTGATTCTCCTGCCTCAGCCTCCAGAGCAGCTGGGATTACAGGCACACACCACCGCACCCAGCTAATTTTTGTATTTTTTAGTAGAGATGGGGTTTCACCATTTTGGCCAGGCTGGTCTCGAACTCCTGACCTCAAGTGATCCACCCACCTCAGCCTCCCAAAGTGCTGGGATTATAGGCATGAGACACTGTGCCTGGCCTAATGCTCTTTTTATCTTGTCCCTTCTGTGAGTTAAAAGTACATATTAATTTAAGAACAAAAAAAGTTATGTCTTCATATTGTGGAAGATTCTCAATTTTTGCTCATCAGAGAAATGCATATCTTTAATTGGGACTATTTTGGTCCACTTAATTGAACATTTTCTTCTTTTAGTGAACAGAATTAACTTGAGTCATTTTTTTTATGCAGAGTGAGAATTATAAACAAGTGGTTTCAAGAGTTTTGCTTAAATGTATTCTTATTCCTCCTACTCTTATATAAGAGTCCTAATTATGAGAACACAGTTGCCCTAAAATTTTTACATTTTCAGCAATGTATGCTTGCCCATGAAAATAACACATTCTTTTTGAATAAAGAATCTACTATCTTCAATTACTTCCATTTAGTAAGAGTGAAACCAGGGCCAAGTGCAGTGGTCACACCTCTAATCCCAGCACTTTGGGAGGCTGAGGCAAACAGGTTCCTTGAGCTCAGGAGTTCGATACTAGCCTGGGCAACATAGTGAAACCTCATCTCAAAAAAAAAAAAAAAAAAAAGCAAAACCAGGAAAAACACTTTTCTACTCTCATTTGTGGAAACAAATATCATGAGTTTATTTAACAAAGATAATTATTCAAGTAAAATAAGAAGAAATGAAGTTTCTGTTTTGTTTTGAGATGGAATTTCACTCTTGTTGCCCAGGCTGGTGTACAACGGCAAAATCTCAGCTCACTGCACCCTCTGCTTCCCAGATTCAAGTGATTCTCATGCCTCAACCTCCCAAGTAGCTGGGATTACAGTTGCTCACTACCACACCTGGATAATTTTTGTATTTTTAGTAGAGACAGGGTTTCTCCATGTTGGCCAGGCTGGTCTCGAACTCCTGACCCCAGGTGATCTGTCCACCTCGGCCTCCCAAAGTGCTGGGAGTACAGGCGTAAGCCATCACACCTGGCCTGAAATGAAAATATTTTTGAATGAATGTTCTTGCATTAAAGGAATAATGGCCAGGTGTGGTGGCTTGAACCTGTGATTCCAGTTGTTCAGGAGGCCAAGATAGGAGGATTGCATAAGCCTGGGTGTTTGAGGCTGCAGTGAAAATACATAGATAAATAAAGGAATAATGGATTTGCTTTTAGACCCATCAGATTTTAAATTACATATAATGGAACAGGTACTGAACATGGAGCTGAAATGATTTTCACAAAGCTGTTTCAAATAATCACCTTCATTTTTTTTTTCCTTTTTAAAAAGAATTTTAATTAAAAAAGATATAGAGACAGGATCTTCCTTTGTTGTCCAGGCTGGTCTCGAATTCCTGGGCTCAAGCAATCCACCTGCCACAGCCTTCCAAAGCGCTGGGATTACAGCCATGAGCCACCATGTATAGCCTCCTTTTTTCTTTCAAAGATGAATATACAAAAATGGAAATTAAGTTTAAAATCATTAGAATCTTTAAAACTTTACACCATCCAATGAAATAGACAACTGCATATTGCACAATTATTTTCATGAAAATTTGCACATAAATTTAATGCATTTCACAATTTGACAAAATATTCTCATAAACTACCAAAAAAGCCTTAACGCCATATGAAAGATATGGAAATGTTCACTTTTGATCTGTCACTTTCACCTTAAATAATAAGGTAAAATAAGTTCTGAAAATTTCAGATGACATTTTCCATTGCTGTATTGAAAGAAGGTATAGTTCCTTTGTATTTTCTTAAAACTGTGTTTAATAAAACAGGTAATACCCATGCCTTATAAACAGTTAAAACAATATTAAAAGAGAGTTCTTTTTTGTTTGTTTGTTTGTTTGAGATGGAGTCTCGCTCTTGTTGCCCAAGCTGGAATGCAATGGCGCGAACTCAGCTCACTGCAACCTTAGCCTCCCTGGTTCAAGCGATTCTTCTGCCTCAGCCTCCCAAGTAGCTGGGATTACAGCCACCCGCCACCATGCCCAACTAATTTTTTGTATTTTTAGTAGAGATGAGATTTCACCACGTTGCCCAGGCTAGTCTCAAACTCCTGACACCAGGTGATCCACCCACTTCAGTCTCCCAAAGTGCTGGGATTACAGGCATGAGCCACCACGCCCAGCCTAGAAGATAACTCTTGAAAAGTATTTTGGGTTGGGCATGATGGCTCACACCTGTAATCCCAGGACTTTGGGAGGCCAAGGTGGGAGGATAGCTTGAGACCAGAAGTTGAGGCCAACTCAACAAGAACCTATTTCTTTCTTTTTTTTTTTTTTTTAAAGAAAAGTTTTGTTTTGTTTTGCTTTGTTTTGTTGAGACAGGGTCTGGCTCTGTCACCTAGGCTGGAGTGCAGTGGTGTGATCTCGGCTCACTGTAATCTTCACCTCTTGGGCTTAAACCAACATCCCACCTCAGCCTCCCAAGTAGCTGGAACCACAGGCACGTGCCACCACGCCCGGCTAATCTTTGTATCTTTTGTAGAGACAAGGTCTCACTATGTTGCCCAGGCTGGTCTCAAACTCCTGAGCTCAAGCAATCCACCTGCCTCAGCCTCCCAAAGTGCTGGGATTACAGGCGCGAGCCACTGCACCCAGCCTAGATTTCTTCTCTTTACATTTGGAAAGAAAAATAAGAACCAGAAACCTGAGTATCCCTCTTGCATTCTGGATTTTCTCCTTGTTTTAAAGAGGGCTTTAGAAAGAATGGGTCACTGGGTATCTGGAAGGCGCACGTGATTCAGCGCTCACCACGCTGGTTCCCCACAGGTGCTGGGAGGTGAGAAAGTCCCTGTCCCTTCCTGCCTTCCAAGGTTTGCTGACAAGAATGAGAAGCCTGAGAAGTCTCTGTGGTATGTGGGAAGACACCACCCAATAAATTCTGAAAGAAACAGGAGAAAAGAGGCACTAAAGCCCACGTAGAAGCTTGAGGAAGAGAATGTGGCCTGTGCAGTTGGAATCCCATATTCCTGCCCTCATCCTGACACTCTGGTGACACCAGCCTGACTTCCAGCTGGCACCTGCTGCATTTCCTTGCCTGAGGACTTCCTTGAGCCCCCAGATCCTCCTTTGCCACAGGATGACAGGTCAGAAGTGCAGGGAGTAGACTAACCTGCCCCATTCCCTCTATGGATGACTGACAGGTGGAGGTGCATAAAGGCCCCACACTCCTGCCCCTTAGGCAGGAGGATCAGGTGTGCATTCTACATTGGCTCTCAGAGTTCTCTAGTAGATTAGGTTTTAGAGGCTCCCAGGGGACCCCACTGGAAAACACACCCACTGTTGCTCCCATCCCTTCCCTACTGGACTTCCCCTCTGCCCGCTGGTGTTTCTTGGGATCACCTACCTCCCACACAACTGGTTGCACTTGAAACCTTGGGAGAACTCAAGGCCAGACAAGACATATTTGAGTTATATAGATAGACAGACAGACAGAGGGAGAGAGTGTTTGTTCTGTTCTGTTCTGTTTTGTTTTGTTTTGTTTTGTTTTGTTTTGTTTTAGCACTGAAGTCTGCCTCTCACCCAAGCTGGAGTGCAGTGGAGTGGTGCAATGATAGCACACTGCAGCCTCAAACTCCCAGGCTCAAGAGAACCTCCTGCTTCAGCCTCCAAGTAGCTGGGACTATGGGTGCCCACAGCCATGCCTGGCACATTTTAAATTTTTAAATTTTTAATTTTTTTTTTTTTTTTTTTTTTTTGGAGACAGAGTCTTGCTCTGTCACCAGGCTGGAGTGTAGTGGCACAATCTTGGCTCACTGCAACCTTCTCCTCCTGGGTCCAAGCGATTCTTCTGCCTCAGTCTCCCGAGTAGCTGGGATTACAGGCATGTGCCATCATTCCCGGCTAATTTTTGTATTTTTAGTAGAGATGGGGTTTCACCATGTTGGCCAGGCTGGTCTTCAACTCCTAGCCTGAAATGATCTGCCCACTTCGGCCTCCCAAAGTGCTGAAATTACAGGCGTAAGCCACGATACCCAGCTTTTAAGTTATATTTAAGTTGTTATTTGAAGTGGGGGAAATGTCTCTGTGTGTGTCTAAGATATGCAAGTTCATAAATTTACATTCTGGGTGTGTAAGAGTTCTATTCATTAGTCACACTTGTGGAGTAGTGCTTGTCAATGTATAGGGCAATTATGTTAGATTTCTTGCCTTAGGATAGAAGATAATTCTCCTGGCCAGGTGCGGTGGCTTATGCCTATAATCCCAACACTTTGGGAGGCTGAGATGGGCAGATGACCTGAGGTTAGGAGTTCGAGACCAGCCTGGCCAACAGGGTGAAACCCCATCTCTACTAAAAACACAAATATTAGCCAGGTGTGGAGTGCGCACCTGTAATCCCAACTTCTA
>NW_016840004.1:0-1727 GCF_001698545.2 Rhinopithecus bieti
ATTCCTATCTTCCAGGGGAATACTTCCAGTTTTGCTTATTCGATATAATGTGGCCATGTTTGTCATAGGTGGCTCTTATTATTATGAAGTATATACTTTCCATTCCTAGTTTGTTGAGAGTTTTTAATATGAAGAGATGTTGAATTTATTGAAAACCTTTTCTGTGTCTATCAAGATGATAATGTGGTTTTTGTTAATTAGTTCTGCTTATGTGATGAATCACACTTATTGATCTGCATATGCTGAAACAACCTTGTATCTTAGTGATAAAGCCTAGTTGATTATGGTGGATTAGCTTTTTGATGTGCTTCTGGATTCAGTTTGCTAGTATTTTGTTGAGTACTTTTTCATCTATGTTTGTTAAGGATATTGGTCTGAGGTTTTCTTTTTTTTGTTGTGTCTCTGCAAAGTTTTGGTATTAGGGTGCTGCTGGCTTTATAGAATGAGTTAGGGAGGAGTCTCTTTTCCTCAATTTCTTAGAATAGGTTCTGTATAAATCGTACAGTGCTTTGTTATATATTTGGTAGAATTCAGCTGTGAATCTGTCTGGTCCTGGGCTTCGTCTGGTTGGCAGGCTTCACTTGGGTAATGAGGCAGTTTGAAGGCTCAGAGCCCCATGTCTACATTATAAGCAAAATAAAAATTCATGGAACACAATGGTGTACCTGTTGTTGAGATACTGTATTTTATTTATTGGAATGGCATTTTGAGATCCAGTGCTGTTCATTGAATTTCCCTGTAAGGAGAGCTTGTGATTCTCAGGAATATTTACAAAAATGTTGGCTATTTTAATGAAATGTCAAATATTTAGACATTAAATAGACTTGAGGGTAACTGTAACAAAGGTCTAAGCATGAGAGATATGTTTGATATATTTTTATGGACTAAAAACCCTGAGAGAGAAAATAGGACTAATTTCACCAGGATGACCTCCTGGAAATTCATTTTCCATTTTGGAAATTATTTTTAAAATTCATTTCTTCTGGATAGGTGTATGTATGTGTGTGTGCCTGTCTATATGTGCATGTTTTATGAACTTGTTCACAATAATGTCATACAAAAGAACTGGTTAGCAGGAGTAAGATTTTAAAGTGTATTGGCCTTCCCATGGTTCCCAAGAAAACTATCGATGATTTTGATTAAAAAGTTTGGATTCTGTCTATTTAAATCTAGCATAAAAATTGGTCATAATGATGATCCTAGTAATGACTAATTTCCCTTTAAGATTTAGATGTTTACTGTATGAACTATGTGGTACATTTTCCATAACTAACAGGTAAAGTTGCTGAACACAAATTATGGAGATGTGAAACGAGGAAAACATTGCAAAACACTGAAAGAGAATATGTCTTATTTGCATGCCGGCAAATGAAAATTCAAGTTTCACTTCAACTTCAGTATGAATATTTCCAGTCTCTAACAAGAACAGACATTGAATAAATGAGTTAAGTTGAGCTGTTTGAAAATTAAAATGGTTTCCATAAATACATTATCGAACTCATCAATTAGCATAAACTTGTACTTTCTTGTTTGACACTGGTCACAATATTTAAAAGTAAAAAGAATGTTACTGCACATTCAGAAATCAGGTGCACATAAAATTTAAGGTCAGGATATTAAAGGAATCACAGCCAGTGTTGTTAAGCCTTCATTTTTTCTATCTTTTTGTCTGTTCAGACAAGATAACTTTTCTACCCATATTTTCCATTCTAGTAGTGGTTACATTT
>NW_016840005.1:0-1478 GCF_001698545.2 Rhinopithecus bieti
AAACTGCTTCTTGAGAACTAAGCTGTAACTCTGGGAGAGGAAGTCGCAGATCACAAAATTGTTTCCCAGAAAGTTTCTTTCACGTTTTGAACTGATGATATTTCCTTTATCAGTGTAGGGCTCAATGCGATCCAAAGAAGTCCTTTTCAGGTTCCTCAAAAACACTGATAGTGGACTGCTGCATGAAACGTAAGTGTAACTCTGAGAGATGAATTCACACATCACCAGGAAGTTTCTAACAAAGCTTCTTTCTAGTTTTCATCTGAGGATACTTCCTTTGTCACCACAAGCTTCATTGCGTTCACAAGTATCCCACTACAGATTTCCAGAAAACTGTGTTTGCAAACTGAACACTGAAGAGAAATGTGTAACTCTGGGAGTTACATTCGCACATCGAAATGCTACTTTCCAGAAGGCTTCTTTCCAGTTTTGATCTGAGGATATTTCCTTTTTCACCATAGCCTTCAATGCGATCCTAAATATCACTTTGCAGAACACAAGATAACAGAGTTAGCAAACAGTTCCAAGAAGGGAAGGGTGGAACCCTGTGTGATGAGGTCACACATCACAAAGCAGTCTCTCAGTGAGCTTCTGTCTAATTATTATCTGAGGATATGTACTTTTTCAGCATGGGCCCCTATGGGCTCCCAAATCTCACTTTGCAGATTCCACGAAAAGAGTGTTAGCAAACTGCTTCCTGAGAACTACGCTGTAATTCTGTGAGGGGAAGTCACAGATCACAAAGAAGTTCCTCAGAAAGCTTCTTTCAGGTTTTGAACTGACGATATTCCCTTTTTCAGCGTAGGCCTCAATGCAATCCAAAGAAATCCTTCTCAGGTTCCTCAAAAACAGTGATAATGCACTGCCGCATGAAACGTTAGTGTAACTCTGTGAGATGAATTCACACATCACAAAGAAGTTTCTAACAAAGCTTCTTTCTAGTTTTCATATGAGGATATTTCCTTCGTCACCGCAAGGTTCATTGCGTTCACAAGTTTCCCATTGCTGATTTCCGGAAAACTGTGTTAGCAAACTGAACACTGAAGGGAAACGTGTAACTCTGGGAGTTGCATTCACACATCGAAATGCAATTTCACAGAAGGCTTCTTTCCAGTTTTGATCTGAGGATATTTCCTTTTTCACCATAGCCCTCAATGAGCTCCCAAATATCACTTTGCAGAACACAAGATAAGAGAGTTAGCAAACTGTTCCAAGAAGGAAAGGGTGGAACACTATGTGATGAATTCACACCTCAGAAAGCAATCTCCCAGCAAGATTCTCTCTAGTTATTATCTGAGGATATTTCCTTTTTCACCATGGGACCATATGGTCTCCCAAATCTCACTTTGTAGATTCCACGAAAAGAGTGTTAGCAAACTGCTTCCCCAGAACTAAGCTGTAACTCTGGGAGAGGAAGTCACAGATCACAAAATTGTTTCTCAGAAAGCTTCTTTCACGTTTTGAACTGATGATATTTC
>NW_016840006.1:0-524 GCF_001698545.2 Rhinopithecus bieti
GTTTCTACTAAAATACAAACTTAGCCAGGCATGGTGGCACATGCTTGTAATCCCAGCTACTCGAGAGGCTGAGGCAGGAGAATTGCTTGAATCCGGGAGGCGGAGGTTGCGGTGAGCCAAGATCGCACCATTTCACTCTAGTATGGGCAACAAGAGTGAAACTCCATCTCAAAACAAAAGGAAAAAAAAAAAAAGAAAGACTTAAATGTAAGACCTAAAACCATAAAACCCTAGAAGAAAACCTAGGCAATACCATTCAGGACATAGGCATGGGCAAAGACTTCATGACTAAAACACCAAAAGCAATGGCAACAAAAGCCAAAATTGACAAATGGGATCTAATTAAACTAAAGAGCTTCTGCACAGCAAAAGAAACTATCAGAGTGAACAGGCAACCTACAGAATGGGAGAAAATTTTTGCAATCTACTCATCTGACAAAGGGCTAATATCCAGAATCTATAAGGAACTTAAATTTACAAGAAAAAACCAACCCCATCAAAAGTGGGTGAAGGACATGAACTGA
>NW_016840007.1:0-528 GCF_001698545.2 Rhinopithecus bieti
ATGGAATCTGCAAAGGGATATTTGGGAGCGCATTGAGACATACAGTGAAATACCCTCATAGAAAAACTAGAAAGAAGCTTTCTGAGAATCTGTTTTGTGATGTTTGAATTCAAGGCACAGAGTTACATTGTTCTTTTCGTGGAACAGTTTGCTAACACTGTTTTCTTGGAATCTACAATGGCATATTTTGGAGTGTATTGAAACTTATGGTGACAAAGGAAATATCCACATGTAAAAACTAGAAAGAAGCCCTCTGAGAAGCTGCTTAATGATGTGTTAATTCATCTCACAGAGTTACACGATTCCTTTCATGGATCAGTTTGGTTGCACTGTTTTTGGGGAATTTGACAAGGGCTATTTTGGATTGCCATGAAGCCTATGGTGACTAAGGAAATATCCTCAAATAAAAACAAGAAAGAAGCTTTCTGAGAAAATTTTTTGGGATGTGTGAATTCATCCCAAAGTGTTTTCTTTTCATGGAGCAGTTTGCAAACACTGTTTTCGTGGAATCTGCAAAGGGATATTTGG
>NW_016840008.1:0-663 GCF_001698545.2 Rhinopithecus bieti
GTTCATATGGAACCAAAACAGAGCCCACACTGCCAAGACAATCCTAAGCAAAATCAACAAAGCTGGAGGCATCACACTACCTGACTTCAAACTATACTACAAGGCTACAGTAACCAAAACAGCATGGTACTGGTACCAAAACAGAGATA
Source organism: Rhinopithecus bieti (assembly GCF_001698545.2). NCBI lineage: Eukaryota > Metazoa > Chordata > Mammalia > Primates > Cercopithecidae > Rhinopithecus > Rhinopithecus bieti. The sequence goes on from NW_016840008.1 coordinate 150, forward strand.
TAGACCAATGAAACAGAACAGAGGTCTCAGAAATAATACCACACATCTACAACCATCTGATCTTTGACAAACCTGACAAAAACAAGAAATGGGGAAAGGATTCCCTATTTAATAAATGGTGCTGATGAAACTGGCTAGCTGTATGTAGAAAGCTGAAACTGGATCCCTTCCTTACACCTTATACAAAAATTAATTAAAGATGGATTGACAGAGGGGGCGGAGCAAGATGGCCAAATAGGACCAGCTCCAGTCTCCAACTCCCGGCGCGAGCGACACAGAAGACCGGTGATTTCTGCATTTTCAACTGAGGTACTGGGGTCATCTCACCGGGGAGTGCCGGACAATCGGTGCTGGTCAGCTGCTGTAGCCCGACCAGCGAGAGCTGAAGCAGGGCGAGGCATTCCCTTGCCTGGGAAGTGCAAGGGGGAAGGGAATCCCTTTTCCTAGTCAGGCGAACTGAGACACACAACACCTGGAAAATCGGGTAATTCCCACCCCAATACCGCGCTTTAAG
>NW_016840009.1:0-1940 GCF_001698545.2 Rhinopithecus bieti
AAAAAATAAACAACAACAACAACAACAAAATAACTTAGAGTATAATTGGATTGTTTGTAACACAAAGGATAAATGCTTGAGGGGATGAATACCCCATTCTTCCTAATGTGCTTATTTCACATTGCATGCCTTTATTAAAACGTCTCATGTACTCCATAAATATGTACACCTGCTATATACCCACAAAAATTAAAAATATAAATAAATATAAATAACTTTTAAAAGAAAGAAGACAAAAAATGACAGTTATATTAAATGGTGCTCAACATCATTGATCATCAGAGAAATGCAAATGGATATTACAATGCAATGCCATCTATCTCCAGTTAAAAAGGCTTATATTTAAAAGACAGGCAATAACAAATGCTGGCAAGGATGTGGAGAAAATGGAGCCCTTGTACATTGTCGGTGCTATTGTAAATTAGTACAGCCACAATACAGAACAGTATGGAGGTTCCTCAAAATACTAAAAATAGAGCTACCATATGATACATCAATCCTACTGCAGGGTGTATATCAAATGGAAAGAAATCAGTATATCAAAGAGATATTTGCACTCCCATATATGTTGCAGCACTGTCTACACTATCCAGGATTTGAAAGAAACCTAAGCGTTCATCAAACAGAAGAATGGATACAGAAAATGTGGTACATATACACAATGGAGTACTATTCAGCTATAAAAAATAATAAGATCCTGTCATTGGTAAAAACATGGATGGAACTGGAGGCCATTATGTTATGTAAAATAAGCCATGCAAAGAAATACCAGCATCCCATGTTCTCACTTGTTTGTCGGATATAAAAATCAAAACAATTGAATTCATGGTGATAGAGAGTAGAAATATGGTTGCCAAATACTGGGAAGAGTAATGGGAGGATGGGGGGATGATGGAGATGGTTAATGGGTACAAAATAATAGAACGAACAAACGATGATATGGTATGGCTTTGTCCCCACCAAAATCTCATCTTGAATTGCAGCTCCCATAATTTCCACATGTTGTGGGAGGGACCCGGTGGGAGATAATTGAATCGTTAGGGCAGTTTTCTCCATACCGCTCTCGTGGTAGTGAATAAGTGTCAGGAGATCTGATGGTCTTATAAGGGGTATTCTTTTTCGCTTGGCTCTCATTTTATCTCTTGTCTGCCATCATGTAAGATGTGCCTTTCGCCTTTCTACCATGATCGTGAGGGCTCCCCAGCCATATGGAACTGTGAGTCCATTAAACCTCTTCACTTTACAAATTTATCAGTCTCAGTTATGTCTTTATCAGCATTGTAAAAACAGACTAATACAAATGAAATCTAGTATTTGCTAGCACATCATGGTAACTACAGTCAATAATAATTTAATTGTATATTTTTAAAAAAGTAAAATTATACAATTGTTTGCAACACAAAGGATAAATGCTTGAGGGGATAGATACCCCATTTTTCATGGTGTAATTATTATGCATTGCATACCTATATCAACACATCTCAAGTACCCCATAAATACATACACCTGCTATATATGCACAAAATTTAAATTTTTAAAAGTATAGAGGGGGCGGAGCAAGATGGTCAAATAGGAACAGCTCCAGACTCCAACTCCCAGTGCGAGCGACACAGAACACCGGTGATTTCTGCATTTTCAACTGAGGTACTGGGGTCATCTCACTAGGGAGTGCCGGACAATCGGTGCTGGTCAGCTGCTGCAGCCTGACCAGCGAGAGCTGAAGCAGGGCGAGGCATCGCCTCACCTGGAAGCCAAGGGGGAAGGGAATCCGTTTTCCTAGCCAGGGGAACTGAGACACACAACACCTGGAAAATCGAGTAACTCCCACACCAATACTGCGCTTTAAGCAGACAAGTACACCTGAAAAATATATCCCACCCGTGGCTGGAAATTTTCCACGCCCACGGAGCCTCCTTTCCCCCTAACACAGCAGTCTGCTG
>NW_016840010.1:0-967 GCF_001698545.2 Rhinopithecus bieti
GGTGGAAAAGTAAATATGCTGCACAGATGAAAGCTAGGAAGGAGCTTTCCAAGAAACTTCTTTGTGATGGGTGAATTCGCCTTGCAGAGGTAAACTACTCTTTTCATTGAGCAGTTTGTTAACCCTGATTTTGTGGAACCTACAAAGGTATATTCAGAGCACAGGGAAGACTATGGTGAAAAAGGAAATACCCTCAGAGAAAATCTAGAAAGAAGCTTTCGGAGAGATTGTTTTCAATTGGGTGAGTTCATCTCACGGAGTTAAATCTTTCTTTTCATTGAGAATTTTGGTAATACTGTTTTTGTTGAATCTGTAATGGGATGATTTGGAGCACATAGAGGACCAAGATGAAAACGGGAAGTCTGAAAGTAAAACTGGAGAGAATATTTCAGAGAAAATCCTTTGTGATTTGTGCATTCATCTCATAGAGCTAAATGTTTCTGTTGAGGGAGCACTGTGGCATCACTGTTTTTACGGTGTCTGAGGAGGGATATTTGGGAGCACATTTAAGTCTATGGTTTAAAGGAATTATCCGCATATAAAATTAGAAAGAAGCTTTCTGAGAAACTGCTTTGTGATGTGTGAGTTCATCTCACAGAGTTACATGATTCTTTTCACAGAGCAGTTGTTAGCACTGTTTTTGGGGAATCTGAGAAGGGATTGTTTGGATCACAATGAAGCCTATGGTGACAAAGGAAATATCCTCAGATAAAACCTAGAAAGAATCTTTCTGAGAAAGTTCTTTGTGATGTGTTGAATTCATCTCACAGAAGTATATCTGTCTTTTCGTGGAGCAGTTTGTGTACACTGTTTTCATGGAATCTGCAATGGGATATTTTGGAGTGCATTGAGGAATACAGTGAAAAAGGTAATATCCTCCGATTAAAAACTAGAAAGAAATTGTCTGAGAAACTGCTTTGTGATATGTAAATTCGTCTCACAGAGTTACATCATACTTTTCAATGGG
>NW_016840011.1:0-3068 GCF_001698545.2 Rhinopithecus bieti
TGGTGTAATTTCTTAACATCTTTGTCCTATGAATATATATGTATATGTTTGTGTTGTACACAATCATACAATACATAATTTTGTATCCCATATTTCCTACTTAAATATTATGTACACCTTCCCATATTATTAAAAATTCTTCTATAACTCTATTTAAAACTTATAATACTAAAATCTTTACTATTTTAGTTATTTAATTATTATTATAGTTATAATTACTTAGTATTTACTCAGGAATATTACTATTCTAGATACCCTACAGCAAAATGTTTGTTGGTGTCATCAGACACATCTAACAGACAACACTAATGGAGGATACACTCTTCGCTATACCCCAGGGTTCTAAGTAATTTCAGTTTCTTTCCTACTCAAGAAAACCCATAGGATTGAAAATAAGGGGGAGTGAAAATACCATTACAGAGATAACTGCTCAAATTCACAATAGGGAAAACTGAATTGCCATAATTCTATACTTACCTATTAGCTAATAGGCAAAATCTTTGAAGTGGAACTCACAACTGATATACGTTCAGACTCTGCAGTTGAGAGCCATCAGCTCTACAAGCATTGTACAGCTTAGTGATTTACATATTAAACACATAAAATACAAACTTATTTACAGTATTCAACAATTAATTAAGAGGCTCTAAAAGAACATTCGAAAGCAAGAGAACTCTTTTCGATTTCTCTTTTAACTTGAAATACTTTATTGTTAATATAACATAATAAAAGTTGAGCAATCATTTTAAACTTAAGTTACAGCAAATTTCAAACAATTTCAGATTATTTTGAAGCAAATCCCTAGCAACATATCATTTCATCTGTAAATATTTCATGTATTCAGCTAACATTTAAAAAGCAACTTTATAAATCTTAACAGACAACACGAGACTGTGGTAATGTTAAAGTAGTGACTGACTTTCCCCCTCCATTTTCAAGCATTCTATATAATTTATATATTGCTTTATAGTTAAAAGCATCATTCCATGTCTAAGAAACTGTAAAATTATAGATTTTTAATTTTCTTTATTGTGGGAGATATTTCCTGACTATAACATAAAATTTTATAAAGTAACCTAACAATTCCAAAACCTAAAATTTGCAATACCTACTGGAAGTAACTTGTGGTTTTCTGGAAGTGAAATGGCAAGGTTCTCTAATCCCTCATAATCCTCTAACATATAGTAACATTCAGCTAAGCGTTCCTGGTTCCGCCCTTGTACATAATATTGTACAGCATTCAACCTACAGAAAGAAAAAAGGAAAAGCTTGTAGAACTAATATGAATCTCCTGATAAATAAGCCCTTTCAACCAAAATGTTCCTTCAGCAGAATTCCCAGTGCTAGTATTACTGTTCATTATCTTCAGCTCCAGAATAACTTTCAAAATGGGGGAAAAAATCTAAAGCATATGCTAGTTGTAACATTCTTGGCTATTCTTAAGAAATACCACTGCTTTGCTCCCAAACACCGACATAAATAAGCATACTAATCAAAATGAAAAGAACAAAAGTCAATGATTTCTGAAAATAATATATAATAAAGCAAATAAAAACATTTATTAAACTTTGTTCAAAAATAAATCATAAAACATCGTAGAATTATATACTCAAAGTATCTCTTTGACTACTATCAAAGTAGTCTCAAAGAGAAAACTGCGTGGAGCTAAGTGCAAGTTTTGTGTTTATACACTCCAAATTTTTGTAGTGCTCAACTCACAACTTCACAGGATCTCTGGCTTTCCAAGATGAATCTAGAGGTATCTGAATCTTAGAATTCAAGAAGATGATCTTCATTTCCCCAGGATTACTTCCTAGAGAAGTACTCAGGCAGCTACTAAGTGTCGCACAAATGCTTGAGGAGCTCCAGGTAAGTTACATACCACTTTTGTCGATCAGCAAAGTAGTCTCCAATGGCATTGTTGGCTTGTTCCATGAGACTGTCATCTGCATCACCAGATCCAGTTTTCAGGAGCTGGAGTACTCTAAACCAATCCCCCAATTTCAGCCGGAGGCCAATAGCAAGATCCCTGCAAACAAAGGCATTCATTCATTCATCTATTTGACAAATATTTACCAAGAGCCTACTATGTGTTAGGCACAGTTCTAGTGCTGAGACTACACAGCAGTGAACAATGTGACTCTCCAAACATTTTAGAAACTTAGCCTGACTAGGTAAGAGGAAATGAGGAGCACCTGGAGGTTATGGTTTGAATGTGTGTCCCCTCCAAAATTCATGTTAAAACTTAATCTCCATTGTGATAGTATTAAGAGGTGGGGTTTTTGGGAAGTCATTATGTCTGCCCTTATGAATTGATTAACGCCCTTATAAAAGACTCTTCAGAGAATTTGCCCCTTTTGCCCTTTTCACGTTCCACTATGTAAAGGCATAACATTCAAAGCACCATCTTGGAAGACAGGGCCCTCAACAGACACTAAACCTGTTGACGCCTTGACCTTAGACTTCCTAGTCTCCAGAACTGTGAGAAAAATATTTCCATTCTTTATAAATTATCCAGTCTCAGGTATCTTGTTATAGCAGTCCAAATGGTCTAAGATACCGGACTAGGGAAAAGAAAACAATGTTGTGCCTTTACTTTCCTGGACTTTCAATTTAGCAAAATAATGATTTAAATAATAATCATTTCTTTTCAGCAATTTCTTAGACATGATCAGGTTTATTTCAAAACAAAACACGGTGTAAACACATGTGGTTTTATATCTCTTTTCAGAGCCTAAGTCGTATTAGAGATCTCCTGGGAGTATAAATAACATTAATGAAAATGAGATACAATGTTAACAGCTGAAATGAAGTTCAGACAGACTCTCCACCTTGAGGTTCAGTGGCTAAGATTCTCTGCTTTCACAGCAGCTGCCTGGGTTTGATTCCTGGCAAGGGAGACAGGCCTTACAGTTCTTTAATTCAAAAGAAGAAATATTTATGAAGTTCATATATTATTTTATATAAATCAAAAATGAAATATAAAGAACTAATCTCACTCCCTAACTACTTCTGATTTTTATTTTATGCCTCTTGACAACAGAAAATTAAATAATGACCTAAACAAA
>NW_016840012.1:0-3875 GCF_001698545.2 Rhinopithecus bieti
GCCCTGCTCACAGAGTTTCTTATTCAGTTGGTCTGGGGTGGGAGCTGAGAATTTTTTTTTTTAAATATATCTGTCATTTCTTTCTAGTTTTACATTATTTAACACTGTTTAACATCTGGTAGTCCAAGTTCCCTTTATTATTATTATTATAAGTTTTCTTGGCTATTATTGGGCTAGGTGATATCTTTTATATATATATATACACATACTTTAAGTTCTAGGGTACATGTGCACAATGTGCAGGTTTGTTACATAGGTATACACGTGCCATGTTGGTGTGCTGCACCCATTAACTCGTCATTTACATTAGGTATTTCTCCTAATGCTATCCCTCCCCCAGCCCCCCACCCCACGATAGGCCCTGGTATGCGATGTTCCCTGCCCTGTGTCCAAGTGTTCACAACAAACTGTCTCTCAGACCACAGTGCAGTCAAATTAGAACTCAGGATTAAGAAACTCACTCAAAACTGCGCAACTACATGGAAACTGAACAACCTGCTCCTGAATGACTAATGGGTAAATAACAAAGAGAATTTGTGTTTCTAATAAGTTCCCAGATAATGCTGATGCTATTGGTTCGGGATCTACAATGTGAGAGCCACTGACAGATGGTGATGTAAGTCAAAACAGTGATTATCTGTTTGTGTGTGGAGGGCAGGCAGTTTTGATGGGGAAGGAGTGCGAGAGAACTTGCTGGGATGTTGTAAGTGTTCTATATTTTGATTCAGGGTGGTGATCATGTAGCTACATATACAAGTAAAATGTTATACAGCTATACCCTTCAGATTTGTGCTTTTTACTTCATGTATATCGTACCTTTAATTAGAGGAAAAAACTGAACTTTGGAATCAAACAAATTAAGTTTAAATTCCCATTTCCGCCACTTATCAATTCTGTGATGTTTGGTAAGTCACTTCACTTACATAAGCCCTGTTATTTTCATGTATAAAACAAGTTTATAATAGAACTACATCATAAGGTGGTGGTGAAAATTCAATAAGATCATCCTTATATCATATTTGGCACAGAGTAAATACTTTGTAAGTATTTGCTATTATTTTAAGATGCAATTCTAATTTATAGGTATCAAGTAATTTTTCTCTCCTCCCCAACCTCACACTCCTATTCCTCCTCTCCATTTGCACTGACATTCTTCATCTTAGAAAAGCCCTCATTCCTCATTTTTTAATACCACCTTGACTAGTAGAGCTTCTACTGAAACAAAGCTATTTCTTTTTCCATAATAATGATGGCAGGTCCTGGCCCGGTACCACCTGCCTTCCTGATCAGCAAATAAGCAGCTCTATCAATCAAGATAGCTGTTTCTTGCTGCTCATCATGGGTACATAGTGTTTCCTGAATGTTACTGAGAGTCTCTAGACTAGGTAAACTACCCATGAAATACAACTCAACTTAGGTAAATAAGATATAAATATGACTCAATGAAGACACCTCTCTGAGTAAATAATCCTGGCAATGGTTGGCTCTAAGGACACAAACTGAAGGTAAATATGTCCAGGTCACAGATTCAAGCTCTTTATCCCTGATTGCAGTTTTGCTGCAACTTACGGCCTCCATATTTTTTGCTTTTAGGCTCTTTGAATACAGCTACTTCTCAAAATCTACTCTACTGGGGGCATTTTTCCTAATTATCTTATTACTGCCCCCTCTTATTTCATGATATCAGGTAAAGCAGCACTTAGTTTGATTTAAGGGATGGCTGTCTGAGCCCTTTCTCTGGGCCAAGCACTGTGCCACCTGATGCAGATACAGAACCAAAGTATACCTGTTCCCTATCTTTGAGCATTCTGAGAATGGGGTAAGAAAGCCATGTAAGTAGATGATGACAGATAAAGCAAGGTGTATCAAGATAATCCTGAAGAGAAACATCTAGATCTATATTGGAAGGCAAGGCCTATGGGAGGGGTGCTAAGAAATGTTTCTTGGAAGAATTCACCTTAAAAAAATTTTAGAACAAGAAGTAGGCTAAAGGCAAGAGCTCTTTCAGCATAAAGGAAGAAGAGACAGGATATTGTTTGGGTATTTGGATGGGGAAATAAAATTTAAGGATGAGATTTTATGTGTAGGCAGGTATGAAATATCCCAGAGATGATCAAGGAATGATGGGCTTGGTTGGGCCTAAAATAAGCATGGATAACCATTTTGCCAAGGGTCAGAGCTTATCCAAAGCAGAGTTGCATGAAGAAACTTTTTTGCCATACCTTTTTGTGTGCGTATACCCTACATGAATAAACCCCCAAATTAACCTTTCTGGGCCTGAGGATAAAGGCCCCGAGAGTATAGATGCTACTATTGAACTGGGAAGGACTTTGAACACAGCCCCATGACACATAGCTCAGAAAGCTATAGTCACCTAATGAGTCCTGGTCTGCTCTTCCCCACCCCTCCACCCAACTTAGGAAAAAATCATTTATAAATTGGGAGGTTGAAGAGCCAAGAATAGGTGCAATAAAATATGTTTCTTTTGAAGATTGATTTTGTGCTTATTAGTGGAGAAAAGCAGCCTCACTTTTATTGCAAAGCCCTGCATGTGATTAGACAGAGTGAAGACTCAACATTTTTTTCCAGTGTTTATATTAAAATGAATAAGGCATTTTGTTTTCACAAGATTATTATGCAATGGCACAGCACATTTTTTCCATCCCCTATTTTATAAAGTTTTCCTGTAGGCTAGCCTGTTATGTAACTCTAACCCTGGCTCTTTATAATTGATCATGTCTCAGAGGTACTAACTCTGTGTCCTCCAAGAAAGCATGTGAAATGGCACTCCAAAACCTTGGGCCAGTACTCAGAATTCTATTAGAAGTCCCATTATTTATTCTCTGGCCATGATAATGATACCCTTTGAAAAGTGGTGACTGGGAAGAACAAACATTTTCCCCTTTCCCTTCATGTTTAGAGATAAAAGGTCTGACCCAAATTTCATCCATATGTTATATAGAGGGTAGGTAACCTACAGTGAAAAGCACAAACAAAAACATCAAGAAGTGAAATTGTTGTATATGTACGTGTGTTTGTGTGTGTGTGGATGCATATGTGTGTATTTAGAGAGAGAAAGAGGGAGAAAGTAAATCCTATATGAAAGCCCCCGAATCCTTTTTCTAAATCACAAGGCAAAAGAAATCCTTTAGTCAAAAAATATGTTTTGCTTCAAAGGAAAGTAATATTCTGCCATATATGTTACCAAAACAGCAATGTGATCTTGAACAAGTTAATTCAGTTTTCTGAGCTTCAGTTTCTTCATTTATAAAAAGAGTGAATAGAGAGTATCAAAAGACTTCTGGTTGTGATGTTTCATGTAATCTTAGATTGGAATTCCTCCATATTAATGAGAGATGAGGCTGAGGCAGAAAATGCTACAATGGCTCTCCTGGCCTACTCTGCAGATCTCACTGCAGTACAGGCTAATAGACCTACTTCAGTTACCATGGTTGGGTTCAGGGCTGCTGCACTGCCCAAGCTCTACTATGAGAAGTAACATATATGCAGGGGTCTGGATAGGTTTATAGGCTTTGTTTCATTCTTTAGCTGCAAGTTGTTACAGTACCCTTGTCAACTTTTCCACTAAGCATATTCTGGGCCACAAGAAGAACCAGGTGAAAAGGAGGGCTGTACATTGCCAAGACAATCCTAAGTCATAAGAACAAAGCTGGAGGCATCACGCTACCTGACTTCAAACTATACTACAAGGCTACAGTAACCAAAACAGCATGGTACTGGTACCAAAACAGAGATATAGACCAATGGAACAGAACAGAGTCCTCAGAAATAATACCACACATCTAAAGCCATCTGATCTTTGACAAACATGACAGCAACAAGAAATGGGGAAAGGATTCCCTATTTAATAAATG
>NW_016840013.1:0-664 GCF_001698545.2 Rhinopithecus bieti
GTTCTCTGTAGTTATTGTGTGAGGACATTTCCTTTTTCACCATTTGCCCCTATGGGCTCCCAAATATCACTTTCCAGATTCCAGGAAAAGTTTCTTAGCAAACTGTTTCCTGAAGTCTAAGTTATAAGTCTGTGAGATGAAATCACAGAATAGAAAGAAGGTTCTCAGAAAGTTTCTTTCACGTTTTGAACAATTGAAATGTCCATTATCAGCGTAGGAATGAATGTGATCCAAACAAGCCCTTCTCAGGATCCTCAAAGACAGTGTTGATGGACTGCTCCAGGAAACATAAGTGTAACTCTGTGAAATGAATTCACACATCACCAAGAAGTTTCTAAGAAAGCTTCTTTCTAGTTTTCATCTGTGGATATTTCCTTTGTCACTGTAATGTTCATTGCGCTATGAAGTATCTAATTGCAGATTTCCAGAAAACTGTGCTAACAAACTGATCACTGAAAGAAACGTGTAACTCTGTGAGTTGCATTCACACATGGCAATGCAGTTTCTCAGAAAGCTTCTCTTTAGTTATTATGTGAGGATATTTCATTTTTCACCATAGCCCTCTTTGTGCTCCCAAATATAACTTTGGAGATTCCACGACAACAGTGTTACCAAACAGTTCCAAAAGGGAAGGGTGGAACTCTGTGTGATGAACTCACAGATC
>NW_016840014.1:0-969 GCF_001698545.2 Rhinopithecus bieti
CTTTCTGAGAAATTGCTTTCTGATGTGTGAATTCATAACACAGGGATTCACTTTCCCTTCTTGCAGCAGGTTCCTAACACTGTTGTCCTGGATTCTGCCAAGTGATATTTGCGAGATTATTGAGGGCTATGGTGAAAAAGGTAATATCCTCAGATAAAAACTTAGAAAGAAGCGTTCTGAGAAACTGTATCATGACATGTGGATGCAACTCACAGAGTTACACTTTCCTTTTCATTGATCCGTTGCTAAGAATCTTTTCTTACAATCTGCATTGGAATATCTCTAAGCACAATGAAGCTGATAGTGAGAAAGGAAATATCCTCAAAGAAAACTAGAAAGGAGTTTTCTGAGAAAGTTCTTTGTGACATGTGAATTCATGTCAGCGAATTACAACTTTGTCTTCACGAAGCAGTTTGCTAACACTGTTGTCTTGGAATCTGCAGTGATCTTTGGGAGCTCCTTGAAGGCTATGGTGAAAAAGGACATATCCTCAGATAAAATCTAGAAAGAAGGTTTCTGAGAGATTGTATAGTGATTTGTAAATTCATCACAATGACATTCACCTTTCCCTTCCTGTAGCAGTTTTTTAGCAGTGTTTTCGTGGAATCCGCAATGTGATATTTCAGAGCGCATTGAGGGTATGGTGAAAACGGAAATGTCCTCAGATAATAACTAGAAAGAAGCTTTCTCAGAAATTTATTTGTGATGTGTCAATTCATCTCACAGAGCTACACTTACGTGTCATGGAGCAGTCGATTAACACTGTCTTGAGGAACCCGAAAAGTGCTACCTTGGAACGCATTGAGGCCTACGCTGTTACAGGAAATATCCTCAATTAAAAACGTGAAAGAAGCTTTGTGACAAACTTCTTTGTGATATGTGAATTCATCTCACAGAGTAACAACTTAGTCTTCATGAAGCAGTTTGCTAACAGTGTTTTCGTGGAATCTGCAACGTGTATTTGGGATA
>NW_016840015.1:0-2085 GCF_001698545.2 Rhinopithecus bieti
AAATGGAATATGGAATGGAATGGAATATGGAATGGAATGGAATTAAATGGAATGGAATGGAATATGGAAGGGAATGGAATGGAATATGGAATGGAATGGAATATGGAAGGAATGGAATGGAATATGGAATGGAATGGAATATGGAATGGAATGGAATGGAATATCGAAAAGAATTGAATATGAAACGGAATGCAAATGGAATATGGAATAGAATGGAATGGAGTGGAACGGAATAGAATGGAATGGAATGTGGAATGTAATAGAATGGTATATGGAATGGAATAGAATTGAATATGGAACGGAATGGAATATGGAATGGAATGGAATGGAATGGAATGGAATGGAATGGAATGGAATGGAATATGGAATGCAATGGAATATGGAATTTAATAAGGAATGGAATGGAATATGGAATGGAATGGAGAGGAATGGAATAAAATGGAATGGAATATGGAATGTAACAGAATGGAATATGGAATGAAACGGTATTGAATATGGAACCGAATGGAATAGGGACTGGAATGGAATGGAATGGAATATGGAATGCAATGGAATATGGAATGGAATATGGATTGGAATGGAATATGGAATGGAATGGAAAGGAACAGAATGGAATGGAATATGGAGTGGAATGGAATATGGTATTGAATGGAATACAGAATGCAATGGAATATGTAATTGAATAGAATATGGAATGGAATGGAACAGAACGGAATGGAACCGAATGGAATATGGAATGGAATGGAATGGAACGGAATGGAATGGAATATGGAATAGAATGGAATATGGTATGGAATGGAATATGGAAGTGAATGGAATATGGAATACAGTGGAAACGAATATGGAATGGAATGGAATGGAATGGAATGGAATGGAATGGAATATGGAATGGAATGGAATAGAATATGGAGTCGAATGGAACGGAACGGAACGGAATGGAACTGAATATGAAATGGAATGGAAAAGTTCGGAATAGAATGGAATGGAATATGGAATGGAAAATAGAATGGAACGGAATATGGAAAGGGATGGTATGGAATGCAATGGCGTGGAATGGAATATGGAATGGAATGGAATGGAATGGAATGGATTGGAATAGAATGGAATGGAATATGGAATGGAATAGAACGGAATGAAATGGAATGAAATACGGAAAGGAAAGGAATATGGAATGTAATGGAATGGAATACAATGGAATGGAAAGGAATGGAATGGAAGGAAATGGAATGGAATGGAATATGAAATGGAATGGAATTGAATGGAATGGAGTGGAATGGGATATGGAATGGAATGGGATATGGAATGGAATGGTATTGAATGGTATATGGAATGGAATGGAATACGGAATGGAATGGAATGGAATATGGAATGGAATGGAATGGAATTGAATGGACTAGAATGGAATGTAATATGGAATGGAATGGAATATGGAATGGAATGGAATATGGAACGAAATGGAATGGAACGGAATGGAATGCATTGGAATGGAGTGGAACATGGAATGGAATGGAAATTGGAGTGGAATAGAATATGTAGGGGAATGGAATGGAACTGAATGGAAAGGAATATGGAATGGAATGGAATATGGAATGGAATGGAATATGGAATGGAATGGAATATGGAATGGAATGGAATGGAATATGGAATGGAATGGATTGGAATATGGAATGGAATGGAATATGGAACGGAATGGAATGGAATGGAATGGAATGGAATATGGAATGGAGTAGAATGGAATATGGAGTGGAATGGAATATGGAATGGAGTGGAACGGAATTGAAAGGAATGGAATGGAATGTGGAATTTAATGGAATGGAATGGAATGGAATGGAATATGCAATGGAATGCAATGGAATATGGAATGGAATAGAATACGGAATGCAATGGAAAGGAATGAGAAATGGAATTGAATATGGAATGGAATATGGAATGAAATGGAATATGGAATGGAATGGAATCTGGAATGTAATAGAATGGAATATGGAAAGGAATGGAATATGGAATGAAATGGAATGGAACGGAGTGGAATGGATTAGAATGGAGTGGAACATGGAATGGAATGGAAATTGGAATGGAATAGAATAT
>NW_016840016.1:0-969 GCF_001698545.2 Rhinopithecus bieti
TAATTTAAACAAAGCTTTATCTATGTGAGATGATTACAGATATCACAGAGTAGTTTCCTTGAAAGCTTCTTTCCAGTTTTTTTCCGAGGCTCTTTCCCTTTTCACCATCGGCATCAACACGCTCCCGAATGTCACTTCATATCTGTTTCTCCAAAAGGGTTTCCCTGACGCTGCATGAGAAGACAGGTATAACACAGTGACTGGAAAGCACACGTCAGAAAGCAGTTCCTCGGAAAGCTTCTCTCCAGTTACGGTCTGAACATACTTCCTTTTTCACAGTTAGCCTCAAAGTGCTCCCGAATAGCCCATCACACGCTAAACATACACAGGGCTAGAAAACTGCTCAATGAAGAGAGAGGCTTCTCTGGGTGAGAGGAATTAAGACGACATAGAGCAGTTTCACAGAAAGCTTCCTTCTGGATTTTACCTGAGGATATTTCTTTCTCCATATTCGTAGGATTGTTCCCAAATGTCCTTCCTCCGATTCCACAAAAACAGTGATTTCAAGCTGCTCAATCTAAAGAATGGTTTAACTCTAGGGGACAAATACACACATCGCAAAGCAGTTGCTCAGAACGTTTCTCTGCAGGTTTCATCGGAAGACGTTTCCTCGCTCACCACAAGCCTCCGGGCGTCACTAAATATCCCTTCACAGATTCCTCAAAGACAGAGATCCGAAACTGGGCAACATAGAGTAAGCATTAACTCTGTGAAGAGAATGCACATATCAGAGAGCAGATTCTTGGAACGCTTCTTCCTCGATTTTATTAGAGTATATTTCACTATTCACCATAGTCCTCAAAGCGTTCCGAAATATCACTTTTTTGGTTTCACGGTAACAGTGTTCAAACCCTGCCTTGTGAGAAAAGAGGTATATTTGAGGCTAACGGTGAAAAGGGAAATATGTTCATAACGAAACTGCAGAGAAGCTTTCCGAGAGACTGCTTTGTGACGTGTGCATTCCAGTCA
>NW_016840017.1:0-2072 GCF_001698545.2 Rhinopithecus bieti
CGCTTGAACCCAGGAGGCAGAGGTTGCAGTCAGCCGAAATCGTTCCACTGCACTCCAGCCTGGGCGATGGAGCAAACTCTGCCTCAAAAAAAAAAAAAAAAAAAGAAAGAAAAGAAAAGAAAAGAAAAAAGAAAAAGGAAGACGAATGTGGGAATCGCCATGTTTGGCTGGACCCAGTTTCTAATGGCCAGTATTCGTATATCAAAACTTGCCGCCTGTAATCCCAGCACTTTGGGAGGCCAAGGTGGGCAGATCACGAGGTCAGGAGACCAAGACCATCCTGGCTAACACAGTGAAAGTCCGTCTCTACTAAAAAATACAAAAAAAGTAGCCAGGTATGGTGGCAGGCACTTGTAGTCCCAGCTACTTGGGAGGCTGGGGCAGGAGAATGGCGTGAACCCAGGGGGTGGAGCTTGCAGTGAGCTGAGATTGCGCCATTGCACTCCAACCTGGGCTAATTTGGAGAGTGAGAATCCATCTCAACAACAGCAAACAAACTTGCTGGTCCAGCTCTTAAGAGCCAGGGCTTTCCTGCTAAACAAGAAACATTTCTGGAGCTGCTTTAAAAGAAATAAAACCTTCCCAAGGACCCTTTTTCCTCTCTATCTGCCTAAAATAATTTCTTAATAAATCCTATAACACTTAGGTTCCAGAGACAAGGACATGGACATCTTTTGGGGTGGGACATTATTCGTTCCACCAACAATAAACGTATTCCCTAAAATTGTCCTTCTCTAAAGTAAAACTTAAAAAATCACAAAGTAATTTTATGAAGTAAGAGAGCTGGACAAAATCTTAGACTCAGGTTCCTCTAACTTGTGAGTTTTAACTGTTGGAGTAATCTCACTCCTTTGCCTCTAATGTAGATTTATGGATGTGTAGATAGTTTTAGAGGATTTTTAACTTTTGTGACCCAGTGTAGATAAAATAATCTGAGGCAAGTCTTAATCAATTTATAGGTTTATTTTGCCAAAGATAAGGCTTATGACCTGTGACACAGCCTTCTGGGCTCCTGCAAACATATGCCCAAGGTATTTGGGTTACACATTGATTTTATAAACTTTAGGGAGACACAGAAATTACAGGCAAAGAAATAAATAAATACATATATGATATATATTAGTTTGTCCTGGAAAGGTGGGAGAGCTTGAAGCAGGGGCTTCCAGGTCACAGGTGGCTTCAAAGCTTTCCTGATTGGCAACTGGTTGAAAGAGTTAAGTTCTGCCTAAAGAGCTGAATTCACCATAAAGAAATGCTTGAGTTTAGATAAGCCAAGATTCTTGTCATGTAGATGAATCCTATGAGTTGCAGACAAAGTAGATATTGCTTGTCAGATCTTAAAAACAAAAGTCAGATCTTTGGAAAAGAATTACTAAGCACACGAGATTCTCTACACAATGCAAATTTCCCCCACAACAAGCAGCTTTGCAGGGCCACTTCAGAATATATCAAAGAAATAGACTAGGCCGTGTGTGGAGGCTCACGTCTGTAATCACAGCACTTTGGGAGGCCAAGATGGGCAGATCAGGAGGTCAGGAGATTAAGACCATCCTGATTAACAGCGTGAAACCCGTCTCTACTAAAAATACAAAAAAAAATTAGCTGGGCATCTGTAGTCCCAGCTACTTGGGAGGCTGAGGCAGGAGAATGGCATGAACTCGAGAGGCGGAGCTTGCAGCAGTGAGCACTCCAACCTGGGCAAAGAGCAAGACTCTATCTAAAAAAAAACAAAAAAACAAAAAAATATATATATATTTTTAGAGTAAAATTTTTAGATTTTCTTCAAGGCCTATTATCTGTCATGTTGGAGTATGGTATCTTATTGCTACAAAGCATCTGTTTTCTCAGTCCAAAGATCTCTGTTATAATGATAATGTTGGTCAGCTGTGTCTGAACTCCAACAGGAGGAGAGTATAATGAGGCACATCTAAACCCACCTGCCAGTAATGGCCTAACCTAGTTTTTCAGATTTCTTTGACGTTCTCTCTGCCAGAAGAGGAGTCCATTCAGCTGGTTGGTGGCTTACAACTTAATTTTTGGTTTACAAAACACACAGAAAAAAAAAATCACTT
>NW_016840018.1:0-1201 GCF_001698545.2 Rhinopithecus bieti
GTAAAACCAAAAGAGTGATATTCAGAGCACATTGAAGACTATGGCATAAAGTGTAATGTCATCCAATAAAAAACAGAAGGAAGCACTCGAAGAAACTGTTCTCTGACATGTCCATTCTGTTCACAGGGTTAAAGCTGACACTACATTTCCCACTTTGAAAGTCAGTCTTTGAGGGTTCTGCAAAGGGATTGTAATTGGCAAATGGAGGCCTGTGTCGAGCAAGAAAATGTCTTCCATCAAACAGGAGAGAAGCTTTCTGCGCAACTCTTTTGTGATGTTTGTATTCATCTCATAGAGTTAAATCATTCTTTGGATTGAGCAGTTTGAAATCACTGTTTCTGTGGAATCTGAGACAGGACATTTGGAAACGCTCTTTTGAATATCCTGGAAAAGAAATAACCGCAGATAGAAACCAGAAGGAAACTTTCTGTGAAACTGCTCTGTGTCACGTGAATTTCGCTCACACAGTTAAGATTCTCTTTTCATTGAGCAGTATCATAACACTTCTTGTTTAGTTTGAGAAGGGATATTCAGGAGTGCTTTGAGACTTGCGGTGAGAAAGGAAACGCCTTCAGATAGAAACTGGAGAGAAGCATTCTAAGGAGCTGCTTTGTGATGTGTGCATTCACTCAAAGAAATATACCTTTCTTCTCCAAAAGGATTCCAGAATCCCTTTTGGAGAAAAAGCTACCAAGAGACATTCGAGAGTATAGAGAAGGATTTGGTGAATAAGGAAATATCCTCAGATAAAACAGCAAAGGAGATTTCTGTGAAACTGCTTGGTGTTAGATATACTTATTCAACTCCCATAGTTAAAACTTTTCTTATATTATGCAGTTTGGAAAGTCCGTCATGCGCGGATCTGCGAAGGGACATTCGGGGGCACATTAAGGCCTTTGGTGAAAGAGGAGATATCTTCAGATAAAAAGTGAATAGAAGCTTTCTGAGAAACTACTTTGTGATGTATGCATTCCACTCAGGGAGTTATACCTCTTTTCTCACAAAGCAGTGTTTGCACACTGTTCCTCTGAAACCGAAAAAGTGATACTTCGGAATGCATTGAGGACTATGGCGAATAGTGAAATATACTGAAAGAAAATCGAGGTAGAAGCGTTCCAAGAATCAACTCTCTGACGTGTGCATTCAGTTCACAGAGTTAATGCGCACTCCATATTGCCCAGTTTCGAAACTCTGTCTTTGA
>NW_016840019.1:0-486 GCF_001698545.2 Rhinopithecus bieti
TATGAATAGGTACCTGCCTGAAAAATAATAAAATAACTGGGGAGCCCATTCTTCTACAGGACACCAGGTAGTACAGTAGGAGTCTTGGGGTTGCTGTGGTATGTATGTTTTAAGGTTGTCTTTTAATCATCTTCAGCAAATTCAACAGTCTTCAGAACATAAAAAAAATTATTCAACATTGCATAATAACTACCACAAATATATCCATGATAAAGAACTGTACCCGTATAATAATAGCATTAATAACAATCATAATGGTGATAATATAAATGTCATTTTAATGAAGAGAGTAATAAAAAAGCAGATATTTAAGAACATATTCCTGTAAGCCTGTGACATTGTTCCCATATGAGCCCTCATGTTTTTGATTACAGGGAGAGGCTTAGGGCTGCATCTTGAAATATCTTCTGTGATGACAAAGAAGAGTGGCAGTAGGGAGAATGATTCTGAGCCACATGAGGGCTTGGGCAAAAGTGGAGGTGCCTG
>NW_016840020.1:0-3878 GCF_001698545.2 Rhinopithecus bieti
CGGTGGCTCACGCTTGTAAACCCAGCACTGTGGGAGGCCAAGGCCGGCGGATCACCAGGTCAGGAGATCCAGACCATCCTGGCTAACACGATGAAACCCGTGTCTACTAAAAATACAAAAAGTAATTAGCCGGGCGTGGTGGCGAGTGCCTATAGTCCCAGCTACTCGGGAGGCTGAGGCAGGAGAATGGCGTGAACCCGGGAGGCAGAGATTGCAGTGAGCCGAGATTGCACCACTGCACTCACTCCAGCCTGGGAAACAGAGCGAGACTCTAGCTCAAAAAAAAACCCAGGAACTAGGGAGGGGCAAGTAAGCAATCATGATGAATGAGAGGTCGGGCATCTCATTGTCTGGGTGACTTTCAGTTCTTTGATATCTTTTTTGAGAGGCCTGAAGGAAGGAACTCAAATAAAACAAATACTAAGTTTCAAGCTTTAAGATCAGAAGGGTCCATTTCCATGTTTATCCAAAAATCTACGTATGGGACTATTAGGTGGGTTTCAGACCAAGAAAGAGAGAGTGTGTATACCAAAGTCTGCAGTTAACCAAAGAGAAAACATAATTTTCCGACCAACAGGATGTATGCAGTCAAAAAACAACCAGACTATAGTACTGTTTATTGGCCTGAGCATAGGGAAGGATGAAATTGCACCAACGAAATGGGATTAAGCTGCAGGTGCGGGCTGGGCACGGTGGCTCACACCTGTAATCCCAGCACTCTGGGAAGCTGAGGTGGGTGGATCACTTGAGATCAGGAGTTTGAGAGCAGCCTGACCAACATGGTGAAACCTCGTCTCTTGAAGTACAAAAATTAGTAGAGCGTCACGGCAGGCACCTGTAATTCCAGCTACTAGGGAGGCTGAGACAGGAGAATTGCTTGAACCCGGGAGATGGAGGTGTTAATGAGCCAAAATTGCGCCACTGCACTCCAGCCAGGGCAACAGACCGAGACACCATCCCAAACAAAAATAAAAACAAAAAGCTGCAGGTAGAAAAGAATCTGAATTTTGGTTCATAGCTTCTGGGGCTTTCCTCAGTAGTTTTCTTTTTCCTTGAAAAAGGAACCCTGTCTCAATTTCTGCATCTCTCTGAGTCCTTTTGGAGATTGAGGATGGTGAAGTTTCAGTGCTTGGCCCCCTTCTAACTCTAGGTACCTCCCCTCCCGTGGATCAACCTGGTCCAGTGCACAGGCCCCAACTCCAACGACCATCTCCCCTGCTCCGCTTTGCTCCCAGCAAAGGCCATTTCTAGGTCAGTTGTGAGTTATAGTCAGGACAGCTCGCTCCGAGATTTTTTGGCTCTGGAAGGCCTTGAGCGCTGTGGTCCTGCAGAAAGCTGTCTCTCTCTTGTGGAGGAAGTGACCCCCGCTGGAGAAAGTGTGGAGGGAAGCGAGGACTGCACCTGCACGGAGGAGCTGAGGCAAGCGGCGGTTTGCAGCTCTCAGTGCAAAAGACATTTGTCATCTGAGAGGCTGGACTCAAGTTATTATAATTTTCAATTTTGTCAATAAAATCTGAATGGAAATTTGTTTTCTTGCTTGTGGAAACCTCACAAGACCTCCCATCTTACATTCCAGGGAGAAGAGCAGGGTATTCCGCCAAGACATAGGTTAGACTGAGGTTCTGATCTGCAGGCCTCGATGCCCTGTGTAGGGGCACCAGGGCACGGACAAAGCCCTTCCCCTACACAAAGCAAGGGTGTTATGTCTACAACCGAACTGGGACACTAAGAGCCGCCAAAATGCACTGTTTTCATTCCAAAGAAAACCATCAGTTCTGAGTACAACTTCTATGTGGCTCTACTAGCTGAGTACACGTTACCCGACACAGAAATCTACAAACTCCCGTGAATGCTGTAGTGAAAAGCAAGAGCTGCCCGGGCAAGATGGATCACACCTGTAATCCCAGCACTTCCGAAGGCTGGGCGGCGGATCACTTGAGCCCAGCAGTTGGAGGCCAGCATGAGCAGAATGGTGAAACCGCTACGAAAAAAGAAAAAAAAAAGAGAAAGAGGAAAAGAAAGAGAGAAACAAAGGAAACAGAGAAACGAAAACAAAGAAAAAAGAAAATGAAAAACCTAGCCGTGCGTCGTGGCGTGTGGTTGTCTTACTCGGGAGCCTGAGACGGGAAGATCGCGTCACTTCTCCAGCCTGGGCGATACAGCGAGACCCTTGTCTCAGAAAAAAAAAAAAAAAAAAAGCAGAAGCTAAGAAGTAACTCTCAGGACAGCGGAAAACACCAAAGTTTGTAAGAGATGTCAGAAGCCCTGGAAGCACTGAACAAATCAGAAAGCTGCGGGACCTAGGTCCCTGAGCTCCGCCTAACGAGTTACGCGGCAGTTAACCTGGGAGACCATCCCAAACTGAAATTCGCTTCCCAAAAACACAAGGGGATAAATCTATCTGTAAATCAAGTCTTCTGAACACAGTCACAAGTGACTAGCTTGCAACTAAATATCTGGAAAGACTAAACAGTCGTCTGCTATTTACACAACAAAACAACACGGGAACGAAAGAACGCAGTCCTCTACGACCACAAATTATGTACCACAGTTTCCCACATCTCGAGTGCCATGGGTAAACTCCAGCCCGGCAAAACCACCTTCATAATCATGACATCTTCACAACTAAAAATGAGATCTTGCACCTCCGCCCCGCCACAGCCTCATACGCCTCACCCTTTGCACGCACGGTCACTTGCCCCGCGCACTCCCGAGTCCTTCTAGCCCTGACACACAACTGGGACTCTCAGGTCCGACCAGCGGTCCTGAATCCGCTCCCACAGCACGGGAATTCCTTCATGGCGAAGCAGCAGGTGGAGAAGCAGCAGCCTCTGCGCTGCCTCATCTACATAGAAATCGCCCTATCCGTCGATGTCACCGGCAGCTCTTTTCCCAGTCCTCGTCTGCTCTTCTGCCCTAGCCTCCGCCTACTCAGACGATCTACCCGGTGCCGGAGCTGGCGGGGGAATCGATGTCTACCTCTTCCTCCTTTTCCTCTTGCCGTTATCTTTTTGCGGAGGTGCGCAGAGTGCCCGCATCTGGTCTCCCCCAAAGAGTGTGGTACTTGACCTGTGTCCTGCAGATAACTTTTCTGGCGACCAACTGGAAGCGTGTGCACCCTTCCTCAGATAATGTCTTTTAATGCACAGACTAGAACGTTTAGGATTGCAAAGAAAACCGGTTGCTTTCAAACCTGTTTGTCTTTGTGATGTAGCATTCCACTTAAAGTTGAAACTCGTTCAATGTCAGAGAGAAACCATGTCTATGAAACCAGACAGACTGTTCGGATGGGTGCAAACGAGCCATCCTTACTGGTTTTACTACTAGAAGTGTTACAAAGACAGTTGTCCAATTTCATGAATCTTGAAGGGTGTTTGTTGTTGTTGTTGTTGTTGTTGTTGCTTCAAATGCGGTGTAATACAAAAATATGTGGCCCGTGCAGAGATGATTGGGCACTCTCAAGCATGGTGATGGACTTTGTCATCTCTTCCACGGCCATCTCAGAACCTTAGTGCTTACCTCATATTAGTATTTTATATTCTCCAAAGACCAAATAATCCTAATTTGACAAAAAAAAGAAAAAAAAAAGAAAAAAAAATCTAGGGTATGTCTTATTTGAGACGCTTAACAAATGACTGGATCATCTTCCTTGTATGTAACCCACAAAACACTGTGAAGTAGAGCAAAATTGGAAAGCCCAAGTCAAAGACCATGATAACATTTACAGGTAGATTCTATTCTGTTGCTCAAATCACAAAACATGAAATGGAGGGGTCTCCTTTGGAGACCATAAAGCCTGTGACATGGTGGCCAGTTAGGTCACTGGAAAGCATAGCAAAATATTGAAAATGAGGGATTAGGTGAGAGTGTAGCAACTG
>NW_016840021.1:0-4281 GCF_001698545.2 Rhinopithecus bieti
CTCCAGCCTGTGCGACAGAGCGAGACTCCATCTCAAAAAATAAAACTAAAATAAAATAAAAGTAAAAAAAAAAAAAAACAGATGCTGATGAGGTTGTGGAGAAAAGGGGATGCTTATACACTGCTGGTGGGAATGTAAACTAGTTCAAACACTGTGGAAAGCCCTTTGGAAATATCTCAAAGAACTTAAAACTGAACTACCATTTGACCCAGCAATCCCCTTACTGGGTATATACCCAAAGGAATATAAATTAGCCTACCATAAAGACACATGCACATGTATGTTCACTGCAGCACTAGTCACAATAGCAAAGACATGGAATCAATCTAAATGCCATCAATAGTGGAATGGATAAAGAAAATGTGGTACATATACCCCATGAATATTACGCAGCCATTATAAAGAACAAGATAATGTCCTTTGCAGCAACATGGAAGGAGCTAGAGGCCAGTATGCTGAGTGAATTAATGCAGGAACAGAAAACTAAATACTGCGTGTTCTCATTTATAAGCAGAGCTAAACACTGAGTACACACAGACACAAAGAAGGGAACAACAGACACTGGGGCCTACTTGAGGGTGAAGGGTGGGAAGAGGGTGAAGACTGAAAAACTGCCTATTGAGTACTATGCTTATTACCTGGGTGACAAAATACTGAATACACCAAACCCCCACTGCATGCAATTACCTATATAGCAAACCCACACATGTACCCCATGAACCTAAAACAGAAGTTGGAAGAAGAAAAGCATCAGCAGAAAACAGAAGACATAAAGAAAAGTCAAAATTTTCAAAACTCAAAAATAAAATAATCAAAATAAAAAACCTTAATGGATGGTACAAGAGGAGAATGGCAGAGATAGAAGAAAATAACCAGTAAATTAGAAGACAGAACAATAGAAATTAATCTGAGCAAAAGAGAAAAAACAAATGCTAACAGAATAATAATAATAATAAAAAGCAACAGCCCTAGGAACCTGTGGAACTTTAACAAAGGGTCCTGCATTCATGTCATTGGAGTCTTGGAAGGAGACGAGAAAGAGGCAGGGCTGAAAAATAATTCAAGGAAATAATTACTGAGGCTGGTCCTGGTGGCTCATGCCTGTAATCCCAGCAGTTTGGGTGGCCAGGGCAGGCAGACTGCTTGAGCCCAGGAGTTTCAGACCATCCTGAGCAACATAGTGAAACCCCATGTCTACAAAAAATTCAAAAAAATTAGCCAGGTATGGTGGTTGCCCATCTCAGAAGGCTGAGGTAGGCAGATCGCTTGACTTCAGGAGTCAGAGGTTGCAGTGAGCTGAGATTGCACCATTGCACTCCAGCCTGTGCGACAGAATGAGATCCTATCTCAAAATAAATACATACATACATACATACATACATACATACATACATACATACATACATAAAAAAGAAAGAAAGGCTGGGCGTGGTGGCTCAAGCCTGTAATCCCAGCACTTTGGAAGGTTGAGACGGGCGGATCACGAGGTCAGGAGATGGAGACCATCCTGGCTAACACGGTGAAACCCCGTCTTTACTAAAAAATACAAAAATCTAGCCAGGCAAGGTGGCGGGTGCCTGTAGTCCCAGCTACTTGGGTGGCTGAGGCAGGAGAATGGCATGAACCCGGGAGGTGGAGCTTGCAGTGAGCTGAGATCTGGCCACTGAACTCCAGCCTGGGCGACAGAGTGAGACTCCGTCTCAAAAAAAAAAAAAAGAAAAGAAAAGAAAAGGAAAGAAAAAGAAATATGACTGAACTTCCCATATATGGCAAAAGATATAAACCTACATATTCAAGGAGCTGAGCAAATCTCGAACAGAAAAACTCTAAAGAAATCCACACTAAAACACAACATACTTTAGAAAACATTTGAACTTTGAGTATTATACTTTGATACATTTTTGAAGACTAAATTAAAAAAAAAAATACTGAAAACAACAAGAGAAAAACAAAATCTTACCTAAAAAAGAAAAAGAATTCAACTAACAGTGGATTTCTCATCAGAAACTATGGAGGGCCAGAACAAAACGGCACAACACTTGCTGAATGCTGAAAGAAAGGAACTATCGACCCAGAAGCCGATGTCCGGCAAAAATATCCTTCAGTAATGAAAAGAAACTGCATTCTCTGAGTTAAGAAAAACTACAAAAAAAAAAAAAAAAAAAAAAAAGCAGCCAGCAGCACTTTTAGAACAGACATCTATTCTAAATGTGTAGCTAAAGAAAATTCCCTAAACTGAAATGAAATGATAAAAGGAATCTTGGAACATCAAAAAGGAAGAAATAAAAAACATAGATAAAATAAAACAAGCCTTCACTTTCTTCCTGAGTTTATAAAATATGTGTAAAACTTGAGTTTAAAATGTTTGATGATTCAAACATACAGTAAAATGACAGCAGCAACAGATTGTAATAAACTGTGTTGATATAATCACTAGAACCACTAAAAAAAGCTTTGTAAAGTGATATATTTTAAAAATAGATCAATCAAAATAAAACTCTAAACAATGTTCAAATAAAATGTTCTGCCACAAGAAGGTTAAAAACAAAGAAAACAGAAATTGAAAACCACGAATTAGAAACCACAAAATAAAATCTCAGACTTAAACTCCAACATATTAATAACTATATTAAATATAAGTGGCCAACTGGTAAATACACCAATTAAGACACACATTGACAGATTGGATTTAAAATTATTACCCAATTGTTTACAAGAAACTCACTTCAAATATAATAATAAAGTCAGACTGAAAGTAAAAGGATGGAAAATGATGAATTTATCATACACACAGTAATGAAAAGAAAGCAGAAGTGATGATGCCGTTATCACAAAAAAGCACACTTCAGAGCAAACAAAATTATCAGAGAAGGAAGAAAAAGTCATCGTTAAATTATTTTTTTAAAAATCCAACAAGAAGACCCTGCAATCCTAAATGCATATGCACCAAACATAGAGCTACAAAATATGTGAAGAAAAACAGATGACGTCAAAGGAGAAATGCACAAATAAATAATTTTACTAGGAGACTTCAGAATCCCTCTGTCAAAAAACTAGAATTAGTATTTTCAACTAGTTCTGTTAGTTGATAGAACTAGACAGAAATTCCCCCAAAATTGAGACAAATTCAACAATACTATGATAAAGACCCTGTTTAAGAGAATGAAAAGACAAGCTACAGACTAGGAAAATATATTTGCAAGTCATATATATGAAAAATAATTAGCATCTATAATATGAAAAGAACATCCTAAGATCCAAAATTAATACAACAAACAATTCAAATAGAAATGGAACAAAATACATAAAGACACGTTTCACATACAGATGGCAAATAAACACAAAAAGATGTACATCATCATTAGTCAATAGGGAAATGCAAATTAAAACCATAATGATATGTCACTACATATGTGTAAGAATGAGTAAAATAAAAAATAGTGACAATACCAAATGCAGGTGAGGATACAGATAAACCTAATTTTGGTTGTGCTTCGGTTGTACCCATTGACTACTGAGTATGTAGCATAAGGAAATCTGCACAGTTTCATTCACTCAACAAATATGATATTGAATCAACTCCATATTCCAGGAAGTAGGCACCTAGGATACAGCTAGGAAATACATAATGGGCACAGGAAAACAGGAGAAAACAAGGTCATTCGCTGAGAATGAAAGGGGGAGAGGAGGTTTGGGATAACTGGAGAGAGAAGATATGAAACAGGCATCAAGGGGTTAGCAAAAGTAAGACTCAAGGACCATATCAGGATCTGTGGCCTATTTTTGTACCAATAATGTGAAAAGGACAGTGTTTGTTACCTTTCCCCTAGCAGTTTAAGATAAGAGAGTTTAAGACTTATAGGGGAGATAAGGAAGAGGGGGGTGGATGGGTTTCATGTCTTTCTCTAAGTGGCTCCTGTTCTCCCAGGCTTTACCATGGAGGATGCTTTCTGAGCACTCTTGCTAATCTTTTGTCAGCACCTTATGAGATCTGTGTAAAAATGTCTGTAAGCAATTGCAAATTCCCTTGCTCACTCATACTAGGCATTTACCCACTGACTGGTGAACAATTTGAGTTGAATTCTTTACCATTGTGTCTAGTGGCATGACCCGTGTAATTAAATGCTTGTTTCTGTTCTCCTTGCACGTGCTTTTTCGTTTTAATTTACTTTGGGTTATTTGGCCCTGTGATCTCAGCTCCCTGACTGCTGCAGGAAAAGTTATAAATTTGAAGACTGTCTGGCTTTTGTTGTTTTTGCTGCTGACATTGCTGGAAGGCCA
>NW_016840022.1:0-967 GCF_001698545.2 Rhinopithecus bieti
TGATTTGGGGTGGAGAATTCTGTAGATATTCTATTAGGTCTGCTTGGTGCAGAGCTGAGTTCAAATACTGGATACCCTTGTTAACCTTCTGTCTCATTGATCTGTCTAATATTGACAGTGGGGTGTTAACGTCTCCCATTATTGTGTGGGAGTCTAAGTCTCTTTGTAGGTCTCTCAGGACTTGCTTTATGAATCTGGGTGCTCCTTTGTTGGGTGCATATATATTTAGGATAGTTAGCTCTTCTTGTTGAACTGATCCCTTTACCATTATGTAATGGCCTTCTTTGTCTCTTTTGATCTTTGTTGGTTTAAAGTCTGTTTAATCAGAGACTAGGATTGCAACCCCTTCTTTTTTTGTTTGTTTGTTTTCCATTTGCTTGCTAGATCTTTCTCCATACCTTTTCTTGAGGCCATGTGTCTCTGCATGTGAGATGGGTCTCCTGAATACAGCACACTGATGGGGCTTGACTCTTTATCCAATTTGCCAGTCCATATCTTTTAATTGGAGAATTTAACCCATTTACATTTAAGGTTAATATGTTATGTGTGAATTTGATCCTGTCATTATGATGTTAGCTGGTTATTTTGCTTGTTAGTTGATGCAGTTTCTTCCTAGCATGGATGGTCTTTACAATTTGGCATGTTTTGAAGTGGCTGGTGCTGGTTGTTCCTTTCCATGTTTAGTGCTTCCTTCAGTAGCTCTTGTAAGACAGGCCTTGTGGTGACAAAATCTCTCAGCATTTGTTTGTCTGTAAAGGATTTTATTTCTCCTTCACTTATGAAACTTACTTTGGCTGGATATAAAATTCTGGCTTGAAAATTCTTTTCTTTAAGAATGTTGAATATTGGCCCCTACTCTTTTCTGACTTGTAGGGTTTCTGCTGAGAGATCCACTGTTAGTCTGATGTGCTTCCCTTTGTGGGTAACCCAACCTTTCTCCCCGGCTGCCGTTAGCATTTTTCCCTTC
>NW_016840023.1:0-968 GCF_001698545.2 Rhinopithecus bieti
AGCAAAGCACATCCCACCTTTTGACTAAAACTGGATTACCCCGACACTGGCAGCCTGCAGTGTGTACATATCGTCAAGCCCCCACATCTGCGGCGCCACCTGCAGGAGGAACACAAGCCCTTAGTCCCGGGTTCTCACGATGGCCTGTGAGGTGGATGCTGGCACCTTCTCATCTCCCAGTGGAGAGGAGAGGAGAGAAGGCCAGGGTCAGAGCTGGCGTGTCAGGAGGGTCAGGGTTCAAACCCCATCCCCCTCACAAAGCAGCCCTGACCGTTCGAGTGACTTCTATCAGCAGCCTTAAAATCTACCACGGTTACCGGTAATTCTGAGTGCTCTCCCTTCTGAAGTCATAAGCAAACATTGTTAGATTCTGCCAAATCTGCTTTCAATATCCTACATTATGAAATGTCTAATGAAAATCTGAGCTATGAAATGAAGCACATATTTAAATGAATCCCAAAATGACTAGCACGAAGGAAGTTGTAACTTGAAGTGAAAAATATCCTCTTCATGACATCAGCCAGAATTATCTTCAATCATTACTGATCCCATATGATTAATGAATTCTACAGCATCATCTACAGATATGAACTTAAAACCATTAGCTGAATGCACATTTCAGCACAACCAAAGTTCTGCTTTCATAAGCAGCACGGGCGTCTCTGGAGAGGATTTTAATTGGGAATACAAGGCGCACGATGGTGGTAAGAGGTTTCATGCCGGCTGTTCTCCAAGGTGCAACACAGACACACCACTAACCTCAAAGACACCCCTTTGTAACGAGATGACGAGAGACGAGAGACGAGATGATGTGGACAGAATACTGTAAATATTTGAAAAGGAGAAACAATTCAAGGAAAGAATCTTATCAGTTATGCCCTTTACACTCTTAGAAAACTCCGATTTCTCTTTTGGGATGATTAAATAAGAAAATGACATTTCTAGCTTTTCTTTTTTCTTTTTTTTAC
>NW_016840024.1:0-490 GCF_001698545.2 Rhinopithecus bieti
TGGGTCGAATATTTTGTGGTCCCAAGGCATAACCTAAATATTGAATAGGAAAATCCACTTGAATTTTTTTCTGGGGCTATATTAAGTGAGTATAAAGAAAGTTGAGTTTGTAACAATGCGAAAGCATCCTGCTGCTTTTTTTTAGTAGGTGCAGCAAGAAGAATGTCATTCATATAATGATATAAAAGAACAGAAGGGTGACACTTTCGAACAGGATCCAGAGCCCGATGGACAAATTCTTGACACAAGGTAGGGCTCTTTAACATACCTTGGGGTAAAACCTTTCATTGATATCGAGAAAGTGGCTGAGAATTATTAAAAACAGGGACAGAGAAGGCAAAACGTTCACAATCTTTTTGATCCAAAGGAATAGAAAAAAAAAACAATCTTTTAAATCAATAACCATAAGCAACCAATCTTGAGGAATCATAGAAGGGTTAGAAAGGCCAGGTTGTAAGGATCCCATGGGTTGAATACATGCATTAATAGC
>NW_016840025.1:0-485 GCF_001698545.2 Rhinopithecus bieti
GTACTTCCGGCAGCAGCCATACTGGTGGTCCGGGGGTTAAGGGGGCATTAAGTTGTTGAAACTCCCTTTTGATTTTGTTTAATGTTTGGACGTTGGTGTCAACCAGGCCTGATTCGTTTATATAATAGCAACACTCTTCTCCTAGGAAGAGGCATGTTCTTCCTTTTTCGGCAGTAAGAAGATCTAATGCTCGCCTATTTTGTGCTGCTACTTGGGCCACTGAGGTAATCCGATGCTGTAAAGAGGCCAGGCTTTCAGCTGAAGCCTCTATGGCTTCCTGGACCTGAGTGGAGAGAGCCCGTGTGGACTGAATTGAGTGGGCGAGTGCCCCTGTCCTAAGTCCTGAGGCTATTAGGGACGATGCTAGAGAAACCCCGATGACTAAGGGAAGAAAACGGCCTACTTTTGGATTTTATTGCTGGGAGTGGTAAGCTGGGAAGCTAGTTCGGACAATTCCCCTTCGCTATATAGGGTTAAGCTAGGCA
>NW_016840026.1:0-1199 GCF_001698545.2 Rhinopithecus bieti
GGGATTCCTTCCCCCTTGCATTTCCCAGATGAGGTGATGCCTCGCCCTGCTTCAGCTCTTGCTGGTCAGGCTGCACCAGCTGACCAGCACTGATTGTCCCACACTCCCCAGTGAGATGAACCCAGTACCTCAGTTGAAATCACTCGTCTTCTGTGTTGCTCGCTCTGGGAGCTGGAGGCTGGAGCTGTTCCTATTCGGCCATCTTGCTCCGAGATCCTAATCCATCTTGAGTTAATTTTTGTCTAAGGTGTAAGGAAGGGATCCAGTTTCAGCTTTCTGCTTATGGCTAGCGAGTTTTCCCAACACCGTTTATTAAATAGGGAATCCTTTCTCCATTGCTTGTTTTTGTCAGGTTTGTCAAAGATTGTATGGTTTTAAATGTGTGGTGTTATTTCTGAGGCCTCTGTTCTACTCCATTGGTCTATATCTCTGTTTTGGTACCAGTACCATGCTGTTTTTGTTACCATAGAATTGCAGTATAGTTTGAAGTTAGGTAGTGCAATGCCTTCAGCTTTGTTCTTTTTGCTTAGAATTGTCTTGGCTATGCAGACTCTTTTTGGTTCCACATGAAATTTAAAGTAGTTTATTCCAATTCTGAGAAGAAAGTCAATGGTAGCTTGATGGGGATACCATTGAATGTATAAATTACTTTGGGCAATTTGGCCATTTTCATGATACTGATTCTACCTAACCATGAGCATGGAATGCTTTCCCATTTGTTTGTGTCCTCTTCTATTTCCTTGAGCAGTGGTTTGTAGTTCTACTTGAAGAGGTCCTCCACATCCATTGTAAGTTGGATTCCTAGGTATTTTATTCTCTTTGAAGCAATTGTGAATGGGAGTTCACTCATGATTTGGCTCTCTGTTTGTCTGTTATTGGTGTATAAGAATGCTTGTGATTTTGCACATTGATTTTGTATGCTGAGACTTTGCTGAAGTTGCTTATCAGCTTAAGGAGATTTTGGGCTGAGATGATGGGTTTTTCTAAATATACAATCATGTTGTCTGCAAACAGACAATATGATTTCCTCTTTTCCTAATTGAATACCCTTTATTTCTTTTTCTTGCCTGTTTGCTCTGGCCAGAACTTCCAACACTATTTTGAGTAGGAGTAGTGAGAGAGGGCATCCTTGTCTTCTGCCAGTTTTCAAAGGGAATGCCTCCAGTTTTTGTCCATTTAGTATGATATTGACTGTGGGT
>NW_016840027.1:0-967 GCF_001698545.2 Rhinopithecus bieti
CAAAAAAAGTCTAGAACCAGACGGATTCACAGCCAGATACTACCAGAGGTACAAAGAGGAGCTGATACCATTCCCTCTGAAACTACTGCAAGTAATAGAAAAAGAGGGAATAATCTCTAACTCATTTTATGAGGACAGCATTGTCCTGATACCAAAACCTTGCAGGGACACAACAGAAAAAGAAAATTTCAGGCCAATATCCCTCATGAACATCGACGCAAAAATCCTCAATAAAATACTGTCAAACCAAATCCAGCAGCACATCAAAAAGCTTATCCACCACAATCAAGTCGGCTTCATCCCTGGGATGCAAGGATGGTTCAATATAGGCAAATCAATAAACATAATCCATCACATACACAGAACAAATGACAAAAACCACATGATTATTTCAGTAGATGCAGAAAAGGCCTTTAACAAAATTAAACACCCCTTCATGCTAAAAACTCTCCATAAACTAGGTATTGATGGAACTTATCTCAAAATAATAAGAGCTATTTATGACAAACCCACAGCCAATATCATACTGAATGGGCAAAACTGGAAACACTCCCTTTGAAAACTGGCACAAGACAAGGATGCCCTCTCTTACCACTCCTATTCAACATAGTATTGGAAGTTCTGGCCAGGGCATTCAGGCAAGAGAAAGAAATAAAAGGTATTCAGATAGGAAAAGAGAAAGTCAAATTGTCTCTGTTTGCAGATGACATGATTGTATATTTAGAAAACTCCATCATATCAGCCCAAAATCTCATAAAGCTGATAAGCAACTTCAGAAAAGTCTCAGGATACAAAATCATTGTGCAAAAATCACAATCATTCCTATACACCAATAATAGACAAACAGAGCCAAATCATGAATGAACTCCCATTCACAATTTCTACAAACAGAATTAAATACCTAGGAATACAACTTACACTGGATGTGAAGGACCTCTTCAACGAGAACTGCAAACCACTGCCCAAG
>NW_016840028.1:0-550 GCF_001698545.2 Rhinopithecus bieti
TTTGCTGTTGTTTTAAACGGCAATCAGCTAGGTCAGATTCAGTACGCAAATTCCTCCAATGGGTTATAGTTCTATTGTTGGTTCAGAGCCATGTGGCACAAGCACACAGAGAAAGCGAGCAGTGAAGATTCACTCCCAACTCCTGGAACCATAGATTCTCGGGTTAGAGAGAAGAATTTCCTTCCTTCAGAGTTGGAGGTGCTTCCTGTTGGGAGCTGTTGCTCTTAGCCCAGCTGCAACTACTGAATCACCACCACAGTATTGCTTAGGTTATAAAGAAAGGAAAGCAGAAATATAGTAGGGAATTCATCCTCCTCTTTCTCACCTGTAGGGGCTCATTTTCCTTCCCCTCAGGCCAGAAAGAGAGAGATACTTTGGGGATTCTTTTTGTCTGTAACCAGGATGTATTTAGTTTCTTTAAGCCTCCTCTGATTGGCCAGTTTTGTATGTTGCCTGTTTTTAGTTTTCAAAGTAAGAAAAATCTTATGATTCTTCTGATGCTTTATAAGTCTATGCTTTCAGATTAATGTGAAATATTATTTAAAATAAG
>NW_016840029.1:0-1727 GCF_001698545.2 Rhinopithecus bieti
TTTATATATAATATATGATATATAATTTATATATAATATATGCTACATGTTATATAATATACTTATACATACATATATTTTATATATGTATATATAGTGGGAGTTTATTAATTAGTGTTAATGCACACGATCACAAGGTCATAGGCCGTCTGCAAGTGGAGGAGCAAGGAAGCCAGTCCAAGTCCCAAAGTTGAAGAACCTGGAGTCCGACATTTGAGGGCACGAAATATCCAGCACAGGAGAAAGATGTTAGCTGGAGTCTAAGCCAGTCTAGCCTTTTCATGTATTTCTGACTGCTTTATATTAGCTGACAGCTAACTAGATGGTGCCCAACTAGATTAAGGGTGGGTCTGCTTTCCCCAGCCCACTGACTCAAATGTTAATCTCCTTTAGCAACACCCTCACAGACACATCCAGGATCAATACTTTGTATCTTTCAATGCAATCAAGTTAACACTCAGTATTAACCATCATACTGTAGAAGCCCAATTTGGAATTCATGTTGAATTTCTTCTTTCAGGATCACTGGTTTTGATTTAAGCATATCAAGAAAATTGCATAGAGATCAAGAGGGGCAGAGTATGATTAAAATTACTGAGGGAAAGAGGAGTGTTATATATGCTTTGCTAGTGGTTATTTTTTTCTAAAAACAAAAGCTAAAACTTATATTGCTGATAAGTAAATCATACCAGGACATAGATTTCACAACTAAATAATTTCATAAACTCGTGTTTCACATACTATTTTCTGTAAGTTTGTATTTGTTTCCTTCTTGGGATATTGTGATGTTGGGCTATTATTTGGGGTCATCCAGGTGTTTTACTAGGGCACTGAGAGAAGAAGACACAGCGTGACCATGTATAATCCCTCCTTTTCCCATAGCCAAACACCTTTGTCTCTATGCAACATTTTGTCTTCTGAAACAATTGAGATATATACCTGATACCCCACTGTTGTCTCTAATTCGAAGCATCAAAGTTTCAGACAAAAGTGGGAAACTTCCTGCAGACTATAAAGTGCTTTGAGGGATATCTCTGGAGACAAGATTTATTATAATACTTCTCCATCACAGGGGGGAAGAATGATGCCAGCCCTCATTTTGGTCTCATTATACCAGGATTTGATTTTAATGAAGGAAAATGATTTAATTATGAAATGTCTCTAGAGCATTGGTCATGATGACAGTATCATATAGGGAGACTCCATGTCTGTGTGCCTGTGCATGTGTGTGTATGTTTGCTGTGCATTTCCTCTCTACATCTTTCCTTAATTTTTCTTTCTTTCTTTTTTTTTTTTATTATACTTTAAGTTCTAGGGTACATGTGCATAACGTGCAGGTTTGTTACATATGTGTACTTGTGCCATGTTGGTGTGCTGCACCCATTAACTCGTCAGCACCCCTCAATTCATCATTTGTATCAGGTATAACTCCCAATGCAATCCCTCCCTCATCCCCCCTCCCCATGATAGGCCCTGGTGTGTGATGTTCCCCTTCCCGAGTCCAGGTGATCTCATTGTTCAGTTCCCACCTATGAGTGAGAACATGCGGTGTTTGGTTTTCTGTTCTTGTGATAGTTTGCTAAGAATGATGGTTTCCAGCTGCATCCATGTCCCTACAAAGGACGCAAACTCATCCTTTTTTTATGGCTGCATAATATTCCATGGTGTATATGTGCCACATTTTCTTATTCCAGTCTGTCCCAGATGGACATTTGGGTTGATTCCAA
>NW_016840030.1:0-310 GCF_001698545.2 Rhinopithecus bieti
TTTAAGATCTGGTTCTTCCTTTCATGCTCTCTGTCATTTATATCACACAGTCCCCGCTCCCTGCACACAGGCACTCAGACTCAGAGACATGCACATGCACACGTACAACACATACATCCCCAGTTTCCACCTCACAACACACTCCCATCACCACACATGCATACATACATATAAACATACAAGCATATGCACAGGTGCACACACACCCTGAAGTGCAGACTCCAAACTCTAATAGATCTGGTTTAGTCTCTGAGGCCGAAGCTGCTCAGACTGACATGCACAGGCCGTAAAACCAAACTTTTGCACCCAA
>NW_016840031.1:0-751 GCF_001698545.2 Rhinopithecus bieti
TTATACAACCAGATTCTGTTGCTACCTTATTTTCTTTCTTAATTTCTTAATTTCCAGGCCAATTCCCTTGCACCCTACTTTCTTAACACAGTTACGTTAATTCCCATGTTAAATAATTAACTCATCCGTCAAGGGAGTACATGCCTTCTAAGAGTGAATGTCCATATTATGGGTGGAAATCCTCTTTTTGTCCTGGCCCTGAGTGACCTGGACAAGTAGACCTTTCTACCCTGAGGTCCAGCTCCTCAGGGTAGAAAGTGCAGCATCGACATCTCTATGAAAATGACCAGGACAACAGAAACAAAACGTAAGAAAACAAGTAAAGAAAAACATAAGGGAAAGAAAAGGGGAGACTACATGGCCCAAATACATTGAGTTTACTGTGAAAACTCATTTTTGGAGATAGAGAGAAGATAAAGCACAAGGTAAAGAGACTAAATTGTTCGTTTCCAGGTTCTCAAATGCAATCTTGCCTTGATTTGGGTCTCAATTAACAAAGCACAAGGACAGCTGAGCATACAGGTCCCAGAGTGATGCCCAGTGATAACAGGTGGGTCTGCAACTGCAGGTGCCCCTCACCTGGTGACCTTGAGGAAGATGGAGCAGCATATTGGGCACAGTGCTGGGTTTCTGGGTACAGGAAATCAGATCAGAGCAGCCCAGAGGAGGACTGTGTCTGCTCACGGAAAACATGCCTCGCAGATCCTATTAGAGTAGAATAAAGAGATCATAACTGGCCACCTGTCAGCCT
>NW_016840032.1:0-485 GCF_001698545.2 Rhinopithecus bieti
TGTATAAAATATAGATATAATAGATATATGTATGAAATATAGATATAATAGATATATGTATAAAATATAGATATAATATAATAGATATATGTTTAAAATATAGATATACTAGATATATGTATAAAACAAAGATATAATATAATGGATGTATGTATAAAATATTGATATAATAGATGTATGGATAAAATATAAATATAATAGATGTATGTATAAAATATAGATATGATAGATGTATGTATAAAATATAGATGTAATGGAAGTATGTATAAAATATAGATATAATAGATGTCTGTATAAGAAATAGATATACTAGATGTATGTATAAAATATAGATATAATAGATGTATGTATAAAATATAGATATAATAGATGTATGTATTAAATATAGATATAGATGTATGTATAAAATATAGATATAATAGATATAATAGATATATGTATGAAATATAGATATAATAGATATAATACATATATGTTTATATCTT
>NW_016840033.1:0-528 GCF_001698545.2 Rhinopithecus bieti
CCAAGGGCTACTATGGACTCCCAAATATCACTTTGCAGATTCCACGAAAAGAGTGTTAGCAAACTGATTCCTGAGGTCTAAGGTGTAACACTTTTAGATGAATTCACAGATCAGAAAGAAGTTTCTCAGAAAGCTTCTTTCAGGTTTTGAACTGACGATATTGCCTTTATCAGCGTAGGCCTCAATGGGATCCAAAGAAGCCCTTCTCCGCTTCCTCAAAGACAGTGTTAATGGACTGCTCCACGAAACAAAAGTTTAACTCTGTGAGATGACTTCACACATCACCAAGAAGTTTCTCAGAAAGTTTCTTTCTAGTTTTCCTCTGAGGATATTTCCTTTGTCACCGTAATCTTCCTTGGTTCACTTCTTCACTTCTTAGTAATCTTCACTTCTTAGTATCCCCTTGCAGATTTCCGGAAAACTTTGTTAGCAAACTGATCACTGAAGAGAAACGTGTGACTCTGTGAGTTGCATTCACACATGGCAATGCAGTTTCTCAGAAGGCTTCTTTCCAGTTTTGATCTGAGG
>NW_016840034.1:0-969 GCF_001698545.2 Rhinopithecus bieti
GAGGGCCGGGGAGGGATTGCATTGGGAGTTATACCTGATATAAATGATGAATTGATGGGTAAAAAAAAAAAAAAAAAAGATTATGTTATTGTCACTCTCTCTTCAGTGTTTCATATACACATACATACACATGCATATATAGATACTTTTTAGACTAACTTTAGGTAAAAGACTTTCCTAGATATACTTTTGGAAATTACTCAAAAACATACAATACAGAAAAACCAGTAGAAAGTATAAATGTTCCAGACAGCATCAGTTTGTTTTCTCTTGGAGACACACGATGTCCCACTTGTGAATCTAGAAATTTGAGAGTTTCAGGTCTTTTACTCAGCACCTATTCTGACACAAAATCAAAAGAAAGGTCTGTTTTAGCTTCTTGCTTCCCCAAATTAGGATGAATGAATGAAATGAAGGATATATAATTGCAGGAGTTTGGCAGAGCAGGAGGACAGGTTCTTTCTGCAGCCTCCTCCTAAGATTCCAAATTGATGTGATTCGGGACAGAAAGTAAACAGCAAGTAACAAGAGGAAGGAGATCACAGTTTGCAAAGCTTTTATGTGGACCCTGGTGTTGGGATCTGGAGATCCTTTGCCATGCAGCTGCATCTTCTTGAGATGTTTATTCAAAGAACAAATAACAGCAGAAAAGATATCAGGGACAGAATAAAGGGTATTAAGTTTGCAAGCGTGGTTACAGTCATATCTGAAAGGTGTGTTGAATCACTCAATTTGATCTCCCAACTCACGTTGCCATGATATTCTTTTGTCCACATACTCCCATCCATGTTTACCACAACAAGATGACAAACCAAAAATGACAAAGACCCGAGTAGTATCACTGGAATGACACTCTTAATTCTCCTTTTTAGGTGAAGAAAAATAAAGTTAGAGAAATTGGCAATCTTGAACAAATAAAATATGCTGAGGCTAGTAGCAACCCAGATGCTGAAATGGTTGGTTGCTGCC
>NW_016840035.1:0-969 GCF_001698545.2 Rhinopithecus bieti
AAAAGGAAATATCTTCAGATAAAAAGTGGAAAGAAGCGTTCCGGGAAAATTCACTTCGATGTATGAATGCAATTCACAGAGTTTTCTTGATATCTGCAATGGGATAATTCTTAGCACAAAGAAGCTTATGGTGACAAAGGAAATATCCTCAGATGAAAACTAGAAGGAAGCTTTCTTAGAAACTTCTTGATGATGTGTGAATTCATCTCACAGAGTTACGCTTATGTTTCCTGGACCAGTCCTTTAACACTGTCTTTGAGGAACCTGAGAAGGCTACTTTGGATCGCATTGAGGCCTACGCTGAAGAAGGAAATATCATCAGTTCAAAATGTGAAAGAAGATTTCTGAGAAACTTCTCTGTGATCTGTGAATTCATCTCACAGTGTTACAGCTTAGACCTCAGGAAGCATTTTGCTAACACTCTTTTCGAGGAATCTGCAAAGTTTTATTTGGGAGCCCATTGGGGCCCATTGTGAAAAATTAAATGTCCTCAGAATAACTAGAGTGATGCTCTCTGAGAGATTGCTTTCTGATGTGTGACTTCATCACAGAGTTCCACCATTCATTCTTAGAACATTGTGCTAAAAATTGTCGTGGATTCTGCAAACTGATATTTGGGAGCTCATTGAGGGCTATGGTGGAAAAGGAAATATCTTCAGATAAAAACGGGAAAGAAGCCTTCTGGGAATATGCACTTCGATGTATGAATGCAACTCACAGAGTTATGCGTTTCTCTTCAGTGATCCGTTTGCTAACACAGTTTTCTTGAAATCTGCAATGGGATACTTCTTAGCACAATGAAGCTTATGGTGACAAAGGAAATATCCTCAGATGAAAACTAGAAAGAAGGTTTCTTAGAAACTTCTTGGTGATATGTGAATTCATCTCACAGAGGTACACTTATGTTTCCTGGAACAGTCCATTAACACTGTCTTTGAGGAACCTGAGAAGGCTACTTTGATCGCATTC
>NW_016840036.1:0-3365 GCF_001698545.2 Rhinopithecus bieti
GGGAAGGAGTGTGGACTTTATCCATTGAAGGATTTTAAGAAGTAAAGAGGCAATTCATGTCTGAATTTCTGAAAGTTCATCTGGCAAACAGTGCAACAGCGTACTACGGTTCAAATAAATGGATCACATCAGAGTTACTAGGAACACACCTCTAAAACTTAATGCTGATGTCAAAAGGATTTAGGTGCCAAATCGAAGAGCCTCCCACTGCCCAAAGATGAGATGATTTGAACATTAGTAAGACTAAGTGCAAAGGATTAAAACATATCAAATATGTTAAAAATCCATAAGTTCATAAGGATACTAAAAACATTACAGGTCAGTGCTACAGAACCAATTCATTATTCTGAAAACTAAATAAAGTGTTTAACAAACTTTCTCTGTGAGACCCACGTAGTAATCAAACGGTTGATGAAGGAAAGGGTCTCTTTACGAAGTCCTTTTCTTTACGGTAGTATTCTAGCAAGGAAATGAGGAAAAGTTGCTAGTGAATGTCTTCCCCCGACCATTGAGGAAACCAATATTCTGACTTCTATCAATAAAGATTAATTTTGCCTGTTTTTAAACACATCAGTGGAATCATACGATATAACCTGTTTTGTGTGTGGCTTAAGAAGCATACCAGCTAAGGGCAGTGTGAGGACCTTATATGGACCCTCATTGGAACAAACCAACTGTACAAAAAGCATCCGTGCAATAATCTGTCTTAAAAAGACAGGTCTCGCTCTATTGCTCAGGCTGGAGTACAGTGGCATAAACACAGCTCACTGCAGCCCTGACCTCCTGGGCTCATGGAGTCCTCCTGCCTCAGCCTCCCAAGTAGCTGGGACCACATGTGTGTGCCAGCAATCCTGACTGATTTTTTAAAAAATTTTTTGCAGAGTTGGGGGGGTCTCATTTTGTTGCCCAGGCTGGTCTTGAACTCCTGAGCTCAAGTGATCCTCTCACCTCAGCCTCCCAAAGCACTGAGATTACAGGCATGAGCCACTACACTTGGCCCATTTTGTGCCATAAATGAGACTGATATTTGATGTTAGGGAATGACTATCAATGTTACAGTAGGTGTGACAGTGGTGTTGTAGTTATTTTAAAAAGAGCTCTCATCTCTTAGAGATACATACTGCAGAGAGACACAAACGGATGAAAAGATATTGTCTGCTTCAAAATGTCAGAGGTGGGAAAGTGTGGGGGATATGACTATGAAATAATCGTTATTAGAATCAGATAATGAGCAACAGGTGTTCAATAGACTATATTGTCTTTACTTTTGTGTATGCTTAAAAAATTCCGTATAAAAAGTTACAAAACATTAAATGTGACAAAATAATGAAAAGAAGCATGATTTGAGATTTTTTTTTTTTTTTTTTTTGAGATGGAGTCTAGCTCTGTTGCTCAGGCTGGAGAGCAATGGCACGATCTTGGCTCACTGCAACCTCCGCCTCCCGGGTTCAAGCGATTCTCCTG
This sequence comes from Rhinopithecus bieti, assembly GCF_001698545.2. NCBI lineage: Eukaryota > Metazoa > Chordata > Mammalia > Primates > Cercopithecidae > Rhinopithecus > Rhinopithecus bieti. Next base: position 1,465 of record NW_016840036.1, read on the forward strand.
CCTCAGCCTCCAGAGTAGCTGGGATTACAGGCACCTGCCACCATGCCCAGCTAATTTTGTATTTTAGTAGAGACAGGGTTTCACTGTGTTGACCAGGCTGGTCTCGAACTCCTGACCTCGTGATCTGCCCACCTTGGCCTCCCAAAGTGCTGGGATTACAGGCATGAGCCACCGGGCCTGGCTATTTGACAATTTTTGACAGCAGAATACTCAAATAAAAAGTTACAAAACGTTAAATGTTACAAAATATTACAAAATAATAAACACAAGCATGACGAGAATTTTTAAAAGCGGGATACTCCTGATGTCTGCTGAGAGATGAAGAAGCGTAAGATTTGGAAGGACACAAAGGATTTCATTTATTGGATTTCAATTCTCGGTAGTGTTTGATTTAAGACAAAAGAACTGGGGGCAGATGGGAAAAATACGAAGATTTAGCAAAGCTGTGATGAGTACTTGGTTGCTGTTATGTGTGTCTCTATACTCTCCAGTATGCTTAAAGTATTTTGAACAAAATAAACGAAGAAAAAAGAGAAAGAGAGGGGGGTGGGGGGAATGCCAAACAGGCTGGCCAGGAATGACGCGGAGTTGAACTCCAGACGAGGTATCACTGGTGGCCTGGATGAGGAAGGGGCAGGGGCTGGATTCCAGAAATGCTTCCAAGGCAGAACAGACCAGATCTGCTGATTGATAGCTGTGGCACTGAGCAGGAGGGAGGAGCCAAGGAGGCCTGAGTTCTGGCGGGGCTGTGAGTGGGTGGTCCTGCCTTTCACCAGCACAGGACGCGCCAGTGGCAGGGCTGTCCTGGGGGTGGCAGGAAGCAGATGAGATGAGTGTGCACGGGATGAATTAAATGTGGGGGTCTCAAGCTTAGGAGGGAGACACAGGCCAATTTCCTCCATTCTAAGATACGTATTTTACCAACTCTGAATTCAAGACACATCTTACAATTTTTTTTGGTTTGTTTGTTTTTGAGACGGAGTTTCCCTCTTGGCCCCCAGGCTGGAGTGCGATGGCGTGACCTTGGCTCACTGTAACCTCCACCTCCTGGGTTCAAGCGATTCTCCTGCCTCAGCCTCTTGAGTATCCAGGATTACAGGCACCTGCCACCACGCCCGGCTAATTTTTGTATTTTTAGTAGAGACAGGGTTTCACCATGTTGGCCACGCTGGTGTTGAACTCCTGACCTCAGGTGATCCACCCGTCTTGGCCTCCCAAAGTGCTGGGATTACAGGCATGAGCCAGAGTGCCTGGCCACATTTTGTAATTTATCTGCAGTTTTAATCTGGTAGTCCCTCCTTACTTCCTGCCCGCCCCCCCACAAACAAACCCCAACCATGAAATGAACCACTGACCTTACAGTACGTAGCACCTTTGAGTAGAGGAAATAATGCAGAGGTGGGACTCACGCATGAGTAAATTAGGTTAGTGGTGTGATATGGAAATTGTGGGAACTGTGAACAGTTGTGCATCCTGTCGCCCCTCTCCTCGGAGGACATGGATCCACACCCCTGGAGCGGGTGCCTCCATCTGCCCTAGTGAGGGGCTCTCTTGGCTGTTGGTCACATGGAGGAGGAGATAATGTGACACGAGTGGCATCCATGGGAGGCTCTGGACATTGCTCAGAAGAAAAGCGTAGGATTGCTCACACCTGTAATCCCAGCACTTTGGGAGGCCAAGGCAGGCGGATCACGAGGTCAGGAGTTTGAGACCAGCCTGGCCAACATGGTGAAACCCCGTCTCTACTAAAAATACAAAAGTTAGTTGGGCATGGTGGCGGGTGCCTGTAATCGCAGTTACTCGGGAGGCTGAGGCAGGAGAATCACTTGAAAATGGGAAAGTGGAAGTTGCAGTGAGCCGAGATCAAGCCACTGCACTCCAGCCTGGGCAACAAGAGCCAA
>NW_016840037.1:0-856 GCF_001698545.2 Rhinopithecus bieti
TTCTAAATATATGAAGACTAAACTAGGAGAAGCACAGGAACACGTAAGCATAAAAGATTATCACTGAGAAGGACGAAAGTAAAGAGAAGGAAATACTTTAAAATAAACAAAAATGCTATATAAAAATATGAGAAACAGTAACAGATGGAGGAGACAGATAAAATGGTTCAAGATACATGTTATGATTCCCTGAAATAAAATCTAAATCAGAGAACAAAAATTAATAAAAGTTATAATGCAAGAAAATTCCTAAAATTAAAACCATAATAAAAACACTTAAAAGTACAAATAAGAGAGTTCAACACAAATATAGACAAATAGACCCAGAATAACCAATAGTGAGGCTTGTTCTAATAAAATTACTAGAATTAAAACAAAAAGTCCATTGAACATCTAAGTAAAAATATAAAAATACTTCCTAGAGAAAGAAAAGTAAACTATCATGAGATTTTTCAATAATGGTATTCTGTAGCAGAAGGTAAGGGATACCTAAGGAAGGGGTAACAGAATACCTAAGGGAAGGCGTAACAGAATACCTAAAAAAATTTACTATGACCCTAGGATTTGATCCAAGTAAACTGCATTTTAACTATAAATTATTTAGATAAACTTTATGACAGTGAAATACTTGGAAAATTCTGTTTCTGTTAGCACTTTATAAAGAATTTACTAGAGAATGTACTCTAGACAACCAAAATGAATGGAGAAACCACAAGAGGATTGGTGGTGAGCATTTAATATATAGGATTAGGAATAAACATGGTTATAAGACATGGATTAGGCCATGCGCCGTGGCTCACGCCTGTAATCCCAAAACTTTGAGACGCCAAGGCGGGCGGATCACAGGGTTAGGAGG
>NW_016840038.1:0-967 GCF_001698545.2 Rhinopithecus bieti
TTCATCAGTGAAGGAGAAATAAAATCCTTTACAGGCAAGCAAATTCTTAGAGATTTATTCACCACCAGGCCTGCCTTACAAGAGACACAGAAGGAAGCACTAAATGTGGAAAGGAACAACCAGTACTAGTCATTGAAAAACATGCCAAAATATAAAGACCATCGAGGCTAGGAAGAAACTGCATCAACTAACGAGCAAAATAACCAGTTAATATCATAATGACAGGATCAAGTTCACACATAACATATTAACCTTAAATGTAAATGGACTAAATGCTCCAATTAAAAGACACAGACTGGCAAACTGGATAAAGAGTCAAGACCCATCAGGTTGCTGTATTCAGGAGACCCATCTCACACGCAGAGAAACACATAGGCTCTAAAGAAAGGAATGGAGGAAGATTTACCAAGCAAACACAGAACAAAAAAAACAGGGGTTGCAATCCTAGTCTCTGATAAAACAGGTTTTAAACCATCAAAGACCAAAAGAGACATAATGGTAAATGGACCAATTCAACAGGAGGAGAAAACGTTCCTAAATATATATGCACCCAATATAGAAGCACCCAGATCCATAAAGCTAGTCCTTAGAGACTTATAAGAAGACTTAGACTCCCATACAATAATAATGGTAGACTTCAACACTCCACTGTCAACATTAGACAGATCAACGAGACAGAAAGTTAACAAGGATATACAGGAATTGAACTCATCTCTGCAGCAAGGGGACATAAGAGACAACACAGAACTCTCCACACCAAATCAACAGAATATACATTCTTCTCAGCACCACATCGCACTTTTCCAAAATTGACCACATAATGGGAAGTAAAGCACTCCTCAGCAAATGTACAAGAACAGAAATTATAACAAACTGTCTCTCAGACCACAGTGCAATCAAACTAGAACTCAGGACTAAAAACTCAATCAAAACCAACTCAACTACATGGAAACTGAACAACCTGCTC
>NW_016840039.1:0-1198 GCF_001698545.2 Rhinopithecus bieti
AAAAAATCAAATAGACACAAGAAAAAAAAAACCACCAACCCCACAAAATTACAAGCTACCATCGGAGAATACTATAAACACCTCTACGCAAATAAACAAGACAATCTAGAAGAAATGGATAAATTCCAGGACACAGTCACACTCCCAAGACTAAACCAGGAAGAATTTGAATCCTTGAATAGACCAATAACAGGCTCTGAAATTGAGACAATAATTAATGGCCTACCAACCAAAAAAAGTCCAGAACCACACGGATTCACAGCCGAATTCTACCAGAGGTACAAAGAGGAGCTGGTACCATTCCCTCTGAAACTATTCCAATGAATAGTAAAAAAGGGACTCCTCCCTAACTCATTTTATGAGGCCAACATCATCTTGATACCAAAGCCTGGCAGAGACACACAACAAAAAGTATTTTAGACCAATATTCCTGATGAACATTGAGGCAAAAATCCTCAATAACATGCTGGCAAACTGAATCCAGCAGCACATCAAAAAGCTTATCCACCACGATCAAGTTGGCTTCATCCCTTGGATACAAGGCTGGTTCAATACATGCAAATCAATAAATGTAATCCATCATATAAACGGAACTAATGACAAAAACCACATGATTGTCTCAATAGATGCAGAAAAGGCCTTCGACAAAATTCAACAGCCCTTCATGCTAAAAACTCTCAATAAACTAAGTATTGATGGGGCATATCTCAAAATAATAAGAGCTATTTATGATAAATCCACAGCCAATATAATACTGAATGGGCAAAAACTGGCACAAGACAGGGGTGCCCTCTCTCACCACTCCTATTCAACATAGTGTTGGAAGTTCAGGCCAGGGCAATCAGGCAGGAGAAATAAATAAAAGTATTCAGTTAGGAAAAGAGGAATTCAAATTGTCCCTGTTTGCAGATGACTTGATTGTATATTTAGAAAACCCCATCATCTCAGCCCAAAATCTCCTTAAGCTGGTAAGCAACTTCAGCAAAGTCTCAGGATACAAAATCAATGTGCAGAAATCACAAGCATTCCTATGCACCAATAACAGACAAACAGCCAAATCATGAGTGAATTCCCATTCACAATTGCTTCAAAGAGAATAAAATGGGAATACAACTTAAAGGGATGTGAAGGACCTCTTCAAGGAGAACTACAAACCACTGCTCAACGAAATAAAAGAGGACTAACAAATGGAAGAACA
>NW_016840040.1:0-485 GCF_001698545.2 Rhinopithecus bieti
ATGATATTTCCTTTATCAGCGTAGGCCTCAATGCAATCCAAAAACGTCCTTCTCAGCATCCACAAAAACATTGATATCGCACTGTTGCATGAAACATAAGTGTAACTCTGTGAGATGAATTCACACATCACCAAGAAGTTTCTAGGAAAGCTTCTTTCTAGTTTTCATCTGAGGATATTTCCTTTGTCACCGTAAGCTTCATTGCGTTCAGAAGTATCCCATTGCAGATTTCCAGAAAACTGTTAGCAAACTAAAAAACCGAAGAGAAACGCGTAAATCTCTCATTTGCATTCACACATCGAAATGCAGTTTCTCAGAAGGCTTCTTTCCAGTTTTGATCTGAGGATATTTCCTTTTTCAACATAGCCCTCAATGAGCTCCCAAATATCACTTTGCAGAACCCAACACAACAGAGTTAGCAAACTGTTCCAAGAAGGGAAGGGTGGAACTCTGTGTGACAAAGTCAAACATCACAAAGCAATCTC
>NW_016840041.1:0-1945 GCF_001698545.2 Rhinopithecus bieti
TTTTTTTTTTTTTTTTAAACAGGGTCTCGCTTTGTCACCCAGGCTGGAGTGCAGTGGTGCCATCTTGGCTCACTGCAACCTCCACCTCCTGGTTCAAGTGATCCTCCTGACTCAGGTTCCCTAGTAGCTGGGACTACAGGTGTGTGCCACCACACCTGGCTGATATATATATATGTATATCCTGCAAAGAAGGCCAGGCACAGTGCCTCATGCCTGTAATCTCAGCACTCTGGGAGGGTGAGGCAGGAGGATCACTTGATACCAAGAGTTCGAGACCAGCCTGGGCAACATTAGTGAGACCTCGTTTCTACAAAAAAATTAAAAATAAAATTGCAAGAAAAAAGATACCTCACATCATATATGCAAATTAACTCAAAATGGATCATAGACTTAAATGTATACAATTTCTGGGAGAAGACATAGGAGAAAATCATTTCGTTGTTGGATTAAACAACAGGTTCTTAAAGATTTCTTAGGTAAAAAACAAAAAATCACAAGCCGTTTAAGAAAAAATTGGTAACTTAAAGCTGATCAAAATTAAAAACTTCTGCTCTTCAGAAAACATTTTTATTTTTTACTTTTTTTTTTTGAGACAGAGTCCCACTCTATCGCCCAGAGTGGAGTGCAGTGGTGCAATCTCGGCTCATTGCAACCTCCACCTCCTAGGTTCAAGCACTTCTCGTGCCTCAGCCTCCAGAGTAGCTGGGATTACAGGTGTGGGCCACCACACCTGGCTAATTTGTGTATTTTTAGTAGAGATGGGGTTTCCACACAACTGGAACACTTACTCAGCAATAAAAAGGAGTGAACAGCTGTCCCTCGGTGTCTGCAGGGGATTGGCTCCAGGACCCCCTGCAGATACCAAAGTCCACAGATGCTGAAGTCTTTTATATGAAATGACATAATGTTTGTATATAGCCTCAGGTATACTTTAAATACCTAATACAGGGTAAATGGTATGTAAATAATTATACTGTATTTCAACTTTTCTACTGTTTTTATTGTTGTATTGTTGTTTTATATATTTTATTTTTTCCAAATATTCTCCATCCATGGTTAGTTGAATCCATGGATGAGCAACCTGCAGATATGGAGGGCCAGCTGTAGTGATGGGTGCAACAACGTGGATGGTAGCAGAATCTCAAAAAAACTTATGCTGAGTGAGACCAGTTGAGGTGGATCACATCTGTAATCCTACCACTTTGGGAGGCCGAGGCAGGCGGATCACTTGAGGTCAGGAGTTCGAAACCAGCCTGGCCAACATGGTGAAACCTTGTCTCTACTAAAAATACAAAAATTAGCCAGGAGTGGTGGCATGCGCCTGTAATCCCAGCTACTCGGGAGGCTGAGGCAGGAAAATCACTTGAACCTGGGAGGCGGAGGTTGCAGTGAGCCTAGGTCATGCTGCTGCACTGCAGCCTGGGTGACAGAGTGAGACTCTATGTCTCAAAAAAAAAAAAATGCTATGTGAAAGACGCCAAACACAAGAGGCGACATGCTGTATGATTTCATTTATAAGACATTCTGGAAAAGGCAAAAGTATAGGAACAGAAATCAGATTAGTAGCTAACAGGGGCTGATGGTGGGAGGAGGGGATTGACTACAAAGGGACACGAGGGGCCTTTTTGAGGCATCAGAAATGCTTTATATTGGGAATGTGGTGGTGGTTATGTAACTATACATTTGTCAGCCTCATCGAACTGTACATTTAAAAAGGCTGAATGTTAGTATATGAAAATTACAACTCAATAAACCTGACTTAAGAAAATAATAAAACAAACCGAAAGAACCATCTAAGTGAAAATAAATCTAAGAAGAGAATAACTTACAGTTTTTCCAGTTCAACAGTTATCATGAGAATGTTCTTAAGTGTTGTAAGTGGAACTTGCGTTTTTCCCATGTCTCTGAAGAAGAAAGCCGAAACATTCATGATATGAACCCCAAT
>NW_016840042.1:0-857 GCF_001698545.2 Rhinopithecus bieti
AGAGAATAAATCATCTGACACTCTACTGTAAAAAAATCTTCGTGCCTCTCTTCTTTTCATCTTTCCTAAGTGTACGTATTACCAAAATGTCTTTAGGTTGAGGTCCCCCTGTGAAAACTTTACAGGGTGTTGTGTCCTCAGCCACCCTCCTGTCTTTTCCTAGTCCTGGCATTTTAGAACTGTCTGGGGATGACCCAGGATACCCACAGTGGCCATGTCTTATTGGAGGGTCTAGTGAGTATCAGCCCTGGGGTCATCTCATCCCCAAGGACAGCCTGAGATAGGGGTTAGCGTCTCTTAGGGAAGCAGCTGGATGCTCTTGGCCTTAGAGGAATCTCCTGGTATAGTTTCATCTGAAATGGTGACCCCTTAAGGTCATTAAAATTTTAGGACAATACAATGTATTGTCATTAAAGTTAGGTCATTAAAATTGTTCCCCCAGCCCGAGTTTTTATTCCTCGGAGACACATTGATGGTCTGCCAATTGAATGCTGATATTGAGAGGAAAAGGCAGAAATGATTTCTGCTCTCTAGATTGTCTCAGACTTGTGAAGAGAGAAAAACTGTCCCAAAGACCAGGAAAACCCACCCCAGAGAGGATGTGCAAGAACCTGAATATGAAAACGCACTTAAGGCACACAGGAGGACAAAGAGCAGTGCCAGTGCCTCCTACGTGGTCACTGAGTACTTTACTGAACAGCATGGGTGTCCCCAGGGATAGAATGGCCTGCCGTGACACTTAGAAAGGTCTGTGTTGGAGCCTGCACTGCCTCTCGCTGTTTGTTACCTTGAAAAGACTTATCCGCTTATTTGAGTTTCAGTTTTTCATTGACTGTAAGATACATTTTGTCAATACA
>NW_016840043.1:0-960 GCF_001698545.2 Rhinopithecus bieti
AAAAAAAAAAGAGAGAGAGAGAGAGAGACATTTAACAAACAGCTCCAAACCCAGTAACTTTTAAGCCAGATATGGTCCTAATCCTAAAATAAATACTATTTTTTGCTGTGTTTATCAAAGGCAAGACCAGTTCTAGCAACTCCTGATCTGGGTTTCACTAAAGAGGGTTGAGGTTTGTCCTACCTCTGGAAATTGCTGTCTGTTTTTTTCTCAGGAAATTCCAGAAAGAGGACAGAACAAGGCAAGGGACAGAACAAGGTTCAATGGTGGCTAAACCGGGACTCCTGTTATGGTACCAGAGGGTGGGTGGTTCTAAACACATGGGCTGTTATTAAATGAAACAGCAGTGCATAGCACATCTGAACTGTGCTATGTCTGTATTAGTTGTCTGAGCACTGTATTAGTTGTTATTCTTTTTTTTTTTTCAATAAGCAGAGGCTTTTATTTTTATACTGTTTAACATTTTTTTAAATTTTTTATTTATTTATTTTATTATACTTTAAGTTCTAGGGTACATGTGCACAACGTGCAGGTATGTTATATATGTATATTTGTGCCATGTTGGTGTGCTACATCCATCAACTCATCAGCACCCATCAACTCGTCATTTACATCAGGTATAACTCCCAATGCCATCCCTCCCCGCTCCCCCCTCCCCATAATAGGCCCCGGTGTGTGATGTTCCCCTTCCAGAGTCCAAGTAATCTCATTGTTCAATTCCCACCTATAAGTGAGAACATGTGGTGTTTGGTTTTCTGTTCTTGTGATAGTTTGCTGAAAATGATGGTTTCCAGCTGCATCCATGTCCCTACAAAGGACACGAACTCATCCTTTTTTATGGCTGCATAGTATTCCATGGTGTATGTGTGCCACATTTTCTTAATCCAGTCTGTCACTGATGGACATTTTGGGTTGATTCCAAGTCTTTGCTATTGTGAATAGTGCCGTAATAAACATACA
>NW_016840044.1:0-236 GCF_001698545.2 Rhinopithecus bieti
GGAAATCAAAAGGCATTTTCCATCTTTGATCAAAGTATAAAGTATCAGACAATTTTACATATAATATTCTTTATATATATTATATACTTTATATACATTTCTTTAAATATTCTTGTGAAGAAGTTTGTGTGTGCCAAACCTATACAGAGAGAAACTGAGATAGGATGAAACTGAATGGAATGAGAGCTTCAATATATATATACTTCCAATATATATACTTTACATATATTATATAC
>NW_016840045.1:0-856 GCF_001698545.2 Rhinopithecus bieti
CAGGACCCAGGCAGATAGACCCCAGGGAGATAGGAACAGGACCCAGGCAGATAGACCCCAGGAGGTAGGAACAGGACCCAGGCAGACAGACCCCAGGCAGACAGGAACAGGACCCAGGCAGACAGACCCCAGGCAGACAGGAACAGGACCCAGGCAGACAGACCCCAGGGAGGTAGGAACAGGACCCAGGCAGACAGACCCCAGGCAGACAGGAACAGGACCCAGGCAGATAGACCCCAGGCAGACAGGAATCGGACCCAGGCAGGCAGTACAAGCTGTGAGCATCGTCTTGGGAATATGCAAATATGTTTGTGCTGAATTACTTTCCTCTTTAAAATTATTTATGCATTTATTGAGATAGGGTCTCGTTCTGTCACCCAGGATAGAGTGCAGAGGTGTGATCTCGGCTCACAGCAGCCTCCCCCTCCTGGATTCAAGCGATTGTCCTGCCTCAGCCTCCTGAGTAGCTGGGACCACAGGTGCCGAGCAGCACGCCTGGCTAATATTTGTATTTGTTGTAGAGATGGGATTTTGCCATGTTGCCCAAGCTGGCCTGGAACTCCTGGGTTCAAGCGATCCACCTGCCTTGGCCTCTCAAAGTGCTGGGATTACCATCGTAAGCAACCTCGCCTGGCCATCCTTTCCTAAGGTAGGAAGAACATGCTAGGCTAAATTACAGTATCCTCCACTCCGTCCCTAAACATCTCCTGGTCCTAACCTCTAGAACCTGTGAAAAGATTACCTTGTATGAAAATAGGGTGTTTAGACATTAAAGATTTTAAAGTGAGGAGATTATCCTGTATTAGCCTAAATATAATGACAAAGATTTTGGTTTTGTTTGTTAGCTTTTACAGAG
>NW_016840046.1:0-1096 GCF_001698545.2 Rhinopithecus bieti
ATGCCAATCTAACAGTTTATTCACCCATAACATCAAAGACATGCTAACTCACTGCAGTGTACTCTAATCTCTGCCCCACAGCTTCTTCAACTGTATGCTCCATTCATAGAAACCCCAAAATCACCACGCTAACCAGCTCCCGTCTAAACCCGGCCGTGCTCTTACCCGAAGCTACAACCAACCGAGACCCTACACACTTCTGTGTGAACACTGTTCAAACCTTTCTTACACATTTGCCAAACCTAACAGACCAAACCCTCCCAGATGTCTCCTTTACTTGGTTTGTAGATGGTGGCACCTTCCTACATTAAGGATGCCGGAATGTTGGCTATGCTATAGTGTCACGCCCCCCACCCCACACACACACTATTGAAGCCAATCCGATCCTCCTAGGCACCACCTCCCAAAAAGCTGAACTCAATGCCCTCACTCGAGCTCTCACTGTAGCAGCCAGACACAGATCAACATATATTCAAATTATCATTATATACCACATAGTCCTCTCACACTCGTCCATCTGGAAAGAATGGGGTTTCCTAACTGCAAAACCATCCCTGTCATAAATGATTCTCCCATCAGCAAGCTCCTTCAAGCTGCCAGGCTCCCACAGAAAGTTGCCATCATTCATTGCAGGGGCCACTAAACCCCAGACAATCCTATATCGGCCAGAAATGCTTTAGCAGATCAGGTAGCCAAACAGGTAGCCCTACAAACCTGTGCAAGGTCAGTTTCTGTCCCTGTCCTTGTTCTCTCCTCTTTACTCCTGAGAAGAAAAGAGAACTTCTGAGCCCAAAACCTTCAAAAGCAAAGACCATGGTATGTCAAGGAAGGGCGCTCTGTTCTTCCTTACTCTCAAAGTCTTCATCACCTCCGAAGCCTCCACGACTCTTTCCATGTTGGTTACAAACCTCTCTTGCAACTTCTCTGCCTTATTCTCACTTGTCCTCACATTTCTAGCCGTGTTCAAAAAATTACCCAGTCCTGCTCTATCTACCACTCAGGGTCACCCCAGGGCTCCTTCCAGCCACCACCTTTTCCTACCCACCAAGCCCGGGGCCAGATGCCCAGGCAAGATTGGCAAGTAGGCTTCACTCGA
>NW_016840047.1:0-1196 GCF_001698545.2 Rhinopithecus bieti
TCTTCATTGTCCACAAGGTGAGAGACCAGGAGGAGGAAGAGGAAGAGGAGGTGGTGGCAGCAGAGATGGCAGTGGAGGTGGCAGAGCCAGAGGAGGGCTCCGGGGAGGAGGTGCCCATGGAGACTAGAGAGAATGGACTGGAAGAATGTGCCGGTGAGCCTTTGTCGGTTGACCCAGAGGTGAGGAGATTGCTGGGCCAGGCCCCTGAGGACGATGGTGGCCACAATGATCACAGTCAACCACAGGCCTCTCAGGACCAGGACAGCCATGCACTATCTCCTCAGGTGTGACTGGAGACCTTGCAGTGTGCATAGTCAGGGGTGGCGCCAAAGCGTCTTCCACCTGCCGTGCGGACCGTGGAAAATAAAAGGCTCTGCCCCCGGTGTGAGTGTGGCCAGTTGTACCCTGGAGTAGTGTCTGCCCTGAGCTGCCAGTGCTGGGTATCCCCCAGCCCCAGGAAATGTGGGGTTGGCCAGGACCCTCACAGCTCTGAATTTGCTTCTGTTATTTATGGCTTTGTGCTGCTTTTTGGTACCCCATCTCTTGTCTGTGTCCTTCCAACCCCAGGCTGCTTATGTGGCCCAACCCCAATGCTGTCAACTAGGCTTGAACACCACAGCGGCTGTGCTCTTCTGGGAGGTTCCCGCTTGCTGCCTTCAGCCAGGGCGCTCCTCAGAGCTCTATTTTCCTGCAGACACCAGCTCTCCTTCCTGCCTTTAGATCCTGAGAAGGAGGGAAACGAGGGGTGCTGACACAGTCCCTCTGGGAGAGCTCTGCCTTGCCTGGTTTGGCAAGAGCCCTTGATTGCCTTGCCCATCCTCCCTGTCTTTGATTCTTTTCTCTCAAAATAGTCCTGAGAACTAATTGTCACACTGGCTCATCATGTCTCTGTGGGTGGGGTGGGAGAAACCTCTGCTGCACACCTCTGTTTGGAACCTGGGGAGAGCAGGAGGTAAAGCAAAGGCAGGCAGGCACCAAGAGCCAGACCCCTTGAGAAGGCGCTGTGGGTGGGTCTTTGTTCTGCCATTTTGCCTTTCCTGACAGGTGGGGTTGGGGCACACAGACATTGGAATATTTGTACTCCTGCTCTCATGCCATTTGAGAGGCTGCTGCTCCAGGCAGGCCAGCCCCTCCTCCTCTTGGCTACACTCATGTTGCTCAGACTATATTTCAAATAAAAAATCTTCTCACCAAAA
>NW_016840048.1:0-3368 GCF_001698545.2 Rhinopithecus bieti
TAACCACATGTAGGCATTAATTGAAAACATTGAGTGACTTTCAAAAATTACTAGGGGACATTAATTGGACACCTGCTCTAGGCATTCCTACCTATGCCATGAGTAATCTATTTTCTGTCTTTAAAGGAGATCCTAGTCTCACTAGCCCTCAGCAAGTAACAAAGGAGACTGAGGCAGAAATACAGCTGATTGAGAAGCAAGTGCATAAGGCTCAAATAAATAGAATAGATCCAGAAAAGACTTCAGACTTACTGATTTTTCCAACTCAGCATTCATCTACTGGTGGTGGTGTCCAAGAGCATGACTTGGTAGAATGGCTTTTTCTTCCACATACTAATTCACGGACTCTAACTCCTTATTTGGATCAAATTGCTACTCTGATAGAAAATGGGAGAACTTGAATTGTTAAATTGCATGGATATGACCCTGGAAAAATTATTGTCCCTCTTACAAAGGCACAAATACAACAGGCCTTTATAAATACTCTTACTTGGCAAATCCATTTAGCTGATTTCATGAGTGTTCTTGATAATCACTTTCCAAAAACAAAGATATTTCAATTTTTGAAATTAACTAATTGGATTCTCCCTAGAATAACTAAATTTAAACCAATTGAAAGTACTGAAAATGTTTTGCAAATAGGTCTAGTAATGGTAAAGCTTCTTATTCTGGATCAAAAAGTAAAGTTTTCCAGATGCCCAGTACTTCAGCTCAAAAAGTGGAGCTTGTAGCTGTAATTGAGGTGCTGACTACTCTTGAGATGTCTGTCAATGTAATTTCTGATTCTGCATATGTGGTTCATTCCACACAATTAATTGAAAGTGCTCAGTTATGATTTCATACAGATTAACAACTGATGACTTTATTTACCCAGTTACAAAGAGCAGTTAGGAATACAATGCACACTTTTTACATTACTCATATTAGAGCTCATACACCCTTTCCAGGACCTTCAACTACAGGGAATCAAGTGGCTGACCGCTTAGTTGCCACGGAATTATCTAACGCTGAACACTTTCACACTTTGACTCATATAAATGCCTCTGGTATTACACGAAGATATAATATTACTTGGAAAGAGGCTAAAGCCATTATTCAACAATGCCCTACCTGTCAAATGATTCATTCTCCGTCCCTTACTAGGGGTGTTATCCCCCATGGATTGGAACCAAACTCTCTTTGACAAATGGATATCACTCATGTTCCTTCTTTTGGTAAATTGGCCTATGTGCATGTATGCGTAGACAACATTTTCTCATTTTGTTTGGGCTACCTGTCAAATGGGAATCTCCTGCTTGTGTTAAATGGCATCTTCTGCAATGCTTCACAGTCATGGGCATTCCAGCTTCCATTAAAATGGACAATGCCCCCAGGATATACTAGTCCAACTATGGCTACATTTTTCTTTCAATGGAATATTAAACATATCACTGGCATCCCATATAATTCACAAGGAAAAAGCCATTGTGGAATGAATGAATATCTCACTAAAATGACAATTGAAAAAACAGAAAGGGGGAGACAATGACTACAGGACTCTGCATATGCAATTGAATCTAGCATTATTGACTTTAAATTTTTTGAGCCTGCCTAAAGGCCAGAGCTATCAGCAGCTGAATAGCATCTACAGAAACCAGCTGCAAAGACAGAAGCAGAACAACTGGTTTGGTGGAGAGATCCAATAACAAAAAGTTGGGAAATAGGTAAAATAATAACATGGGGTAGACGTTATGCTTGTGTTTCTTCAGACCAAAACCAGCAGCTGATTTGGATACCATCAAGACACCTGAAATGTTATCATGAGCCAGATGCCAAGGAAGAGATTTTGGGAGAAACCCAAGGACCCCCTGGTTGCAGCCACATCAAGACTGACAATAAGGAAGACACCAGTCCCAGCAAGCAACACTCATCAGGCACAGCAACCCATGTGGGGCCAGATCAAGAAGTCGACACAGATGGTGGAAGAAAGTCTGAAGACAGTGGAACAACCAGTTACAATGAGTAATCTAATGGTAGCTATGATGGTTGTGCTCACCATTGCTGTGAGTATTCCTCCAGCACCTGCTGAAACAAAAAACAGTTATATTTATTGGGCATATATTCCTTTTCCACCACTTCTATGGCCAGTAACATGGTTAGACCCCCCCAGTGGAGGTACACACTAATGATAACTTTTGGATACCTGGTTCTACAGATGATAGAGGCCCATCTCACCCCAAAGAAGAGGGAATGATTATGAATATTTCCTTGGGATTTGAGCATTTAACTATTTGCTTGGGAAAAGCCAATGGGTGTTTACCTCCCAGTCATCAATCTTGGCTGGCAATAGTGCCTGAGTGTAACATCTTCGTGGCACAATTACGTATGCTTTCTGTTCTTAGTATTTATTGCAATGATTATGCTCCTGTAACTGAAGTTTACTGCCCTCAAAAACCTGTCTGTATAGTGGATTGGACAGGGTCAGAAAAAATGAAGGTATTTGCTTGGGAAGATTGTATTGCAGGGCAGGCAGAGTTGTTGTGTAATTATTCATATGGAGCCATTATTGATTGGTCACATAAAGGGGCATTTATGAGGCTTACCTCTCAATCTGTAGGTAATGGTCACCCTGCATCTAAAGAAAATGATCAGATGGTAGACACTATGAGAAGTACAGCAAAAGTCCCTATTATTTGGACATGTGGTATAGTGGCACCTCAACCCCAAATGATGTGACCTGCTGTAGGAGCTAAACATAAAGAGTTGTGGAAAATATTAATGGCACTGAAAAAGGTAAAGATTTGGGAAGGGAAATATACTAAGCCAACCCAATATAATCCTAATTGCATGTTAGAATTGGCTCACAATGATTCAGTCTGGATACAGAGTTGTGTCTGTCCTCCCTTTCTGCTTGTAGTGAGTGATTTAAAATTTGATCTCCCTAATCATCATGTGACTTGTCAAAAATGTAGATTGTTTTCTTGTGTGAATTCTTCTTTGTATAATGCTGATCCTTCTATCTTAGCGGTAAGAGCCCAAGAAGGAGTATGGATACCTGTAAAGATTTCCCATCCTTGAAAAGCCTCTCCTCCTGTGCATATTATTACTGAAATTCTTCAAAAGATTTTGAGGCACTCTCAGTGTTTCATTTCTACTTTGATTTTAATCATTACGGGATTGATTGCTGTCGCAGCTACTGCCATGGTAGCTGGAGTTGCTTTGCCAACACAGTACAAACAGCAGACTATGTAAATAATTGGCAGAAAAATTCTACTTTGCTGTGGAATTCCCAAACTAATATAGACCAGAAATTAGCTAATCAGACTAATGATCTCAGACAAACTATCTTATGGTTGGAAGATTGTGTAGTTAGTTTAAAATATAGAATG
>NW_016840049.1:0-3599 GCF_001698545.2 Rhinopithecus bieti
CAAGAAATAAAGGAACTACCTGATCTTCTCTTCTATTTCAATTATCATGCCGAAAAAAAAAAAAATGTGACCAATGTAACATTAAATAGAGAATAACGTAAAATTAAATGGATATTATCAAAATGGAAGAGGAACTCACAGGAAAGTACATTATGCAACATTACAAATTTCCAGAAAAGAAACTAAACCGAATTTTTTCAAAATGTATCTCCAAGTGAAGATAAGGCTAAAAGCTAAATATTGTACGCCTCTTTAGAAGTATTTAATTTACATATATTTTAAATATTTAGAAAATAAAGGTTTCTAACAGCATTATATTTAAAAACAAAGGCTCAACTCATACTTACACAAATCACACAAATCAAAGAGCTTACAAAACAGTAAGATTTACTAAGTATTAAAGGATACACATAACCCTGAGGCAAATGCAGGTGGGAGATGTCAGGAACTGTCAGCTTATCTATCCTTCTTGCTACTTTGGATGTACTCTTGCCAACACCAGATATGAAGTTCCCAGATTATTGCATGCAGCTGCATTACTCACAAAAAGAGTTTTGTTTTGTTTAGGAAACCCTTCCATTTTATGGTCAGAGAGTTACATAGCATATGTGATATGTTGCAGAAAGCCATATTCAAGAAATCCATGGATTCCAGATTTGTTTACTATGAAAATAACTAGATAGATCAGGCACATCTTTCTAAAACAATTCCATAGGCAAGGAATCTTCTGAAATAAAAACTACCAGTTTGTTTTCTGGGAGGTCTGACATTAGCAAGCTTACAAGGTTATTTGACTACTTTGTTTTCTTTGTTTATTAGAGTATTTCCCTGTAGTGGTTGTAAACAACTACTGCTTAACCATTGACTTTATAATATTCCTAAAATTTGAATTGTATTGGACAGAATTTCTAAGGTAAATAATATTTAGACATAATTGGAGATTTGTTTTGTGGATGGTTTTTGAAAGAATAAAATGTAATAGCTTTCTAAAACAATATGATTTTGAAATATTGATATTTTAAGTAGAATATTTTAATAGTAAACCCACATCACCTACAGCATTTCTAAAGTATACTTTGCTATCATATTACTTAAAGTAATGCAAACTATGGATAGACAGATAGAGATGATTTTAAACACAAAGATCTTCATGATAGAAATGTGATATGAACTATTTTGAACCTACATAAATGTATACTATTGATTTTATGCCTGAGATTCAGGAATTAAAACATTCAAATTGAAACTTATTGGGATACTTTACAATTATAAATTTGTACTTAAAGGTAAAAAATCAACTTGAAGGTGGAGAAATATAATAAATGATTTCTTATCTTCCTGTACAAATTATAACCCAGATATTTTGATCTGGAAAATTTACTGGAGATTTGGAACCCTTTCTAAGCCTATTCCTCTTCAACCTTAAGGACCAGTAGCTTTTAAATGTAATTTATTGAATATTTGAGGAATAAGAAGGCCCAAAGGCATTGGCAGCATCCCATTGTGGCCTTGTAAGTGATATTCTTTCTCAGAAAGACTCTCATAAAACTGAAATTGAACCTGTAGAATGGTTCAAAAACGTAGCATTTTACAAATAATTTAATTCAACAATTTCTGGAATTTTAAATTTAATGCATTCTTTACATTTAATATTTTTAATAAATAATATATCTTTTTTCTTTTTTGAGACCGAGTCTTACTGTGTCTCGGTCTGTGCAGTGGCACAATCTCAGCTCACTGCAACCTCTACCTCCCGGGTTCAAGCGATTCTCCTGCCTCAACCTCCTGAGTTCTGGGATTACAGGCGCGTGCCACCACGCCTGGCCAATTTTTGTATTTTTAGTAGAGATGAGGTTTCACCATGTTAGTCAGACTGGTCTCGAACTCCTGACATCGTGATCCGCCCACCTCAGCCTCCCAAAGTGCTGGGATTACAGGCGTGAGCCACTGCACTTGGCCAAAATAATATATCTTTCAGCTGCTAGATTGTCAACTGCATATATGTGTGACCGTCCCCATGCAATATACACATGCACATGCACACACACCTCTACACAAACACTTATTTTAGAAATAACAGGGACCATTTTAAATATTAATAAATTCATGATTACACTACATATTAACATTAGAAACAGAAAACTGTAGACCACAAATAGTGACAAAATGCTGAAGGAAGGAAACAATTGGCAGTCTGCAGTTAAGATAAGGCCTAACCCCATTGTCTAAGATTTTGTGCTGTTTCATTTTGTTTCCTTTTGTTCTGAAATAGGGTCTCACTTTGCTTCCCAACTGGAGCACCATGGTGTGATCATAGCTACTGTAGCCTCTACTTCCCCAACTGAGGTCACCTCAGTCTCCCGAGTAGCTGGGCACAGGCAGAATCATGTTGACTATTTTGGATCCTTATAGTTGTTTTTGTAGAGAGACTCTCACTACGTTGCCCAGGCTGGTCTTGAACTCCTGGCCTCAAGCAATCCTCTTGCGTCTGTCTCCCAAACTGCTGGGATAACAGGTGTGTGCCATGGCGTCAGCCTTGTCTAAGGTTTTAGAACTCAAATTGGACCACAGAAACACGGATGTGAGCCAAAGTTATGCTTTTACCATGGCACAAAAATTAGTGTTTCTGGAGTTGTGCATAACCCAGGATCAGAATCATGCATTAGACAGTGACCCAGAATCCAAAAATGGGCCATATCCCAAAATCAGAAATGAAACACATATTTGTGTGAAGTGAGGCTATGAAATTCTTAGGCCAGACATATATTTCTTGTTATTATTAAATATATTACCCATTTACCAATTTATTTCTTATAAATCATTTAAATTGTAATTATTTCCTTCTTCTTTAAAATGACTTGAAATATGAAACAGATTATTTGCTATGTGCTTCCTAATTAATGTTTGTTCCCTACTTAGAACAATTCATGCCTGGATCTGTCCCGACCTGCAGGACCCTCGAACGGGCCCTGAAAGGGGGAGTGGTAATGGAAGAGACAAGAAAACACGAGAAATGGAGACAAGACAATTGCCTGATCAAGTCTCGTTTAATGGTGGCAGTGCAATGCCTTATATAGGCTGGCAGAGGAAGAGGTTGGGCCAGGGCGGTGACGGGGGGCCGGGTTTTCTCAAATTACAATTGCGCATGCGCCGTGGGTTTGTAATTTTCCCAGGCGCGGGATCGCGCCTGCGCCCTAGGCTGCATATCTTCCTGGGAGCGAAAATGTTTGCGCGCGCCCGGGAACAGTTTAGGCGCACGCGGGAAAAGCTTTAGGCGTGCGCGGAAAAAACTTCAGGCGCGCGCGGGAAAAACTTTAGGCGCGCGCGGGAACAGTTTATAATGAAGAACCCGGAAATGTGCCATCTTGTCTCCGCTTTGCAGAGATCAAGCAACAGAGGTCAGCTAATTCTGGGCCTCATGGCTCCGGACAGGTCCCCTTTTTTTATATATAATTATGGCTAGAAGATTGTCCCTCGGGAACTGCGCCTGTCTTAGGTTGGAGTAATGCATCTCATCACTGGTACCCATCATGGGATTAGGCAGTAGCTTATGACAGCCCTCCTGTCTTAGGTTAGTGAGAGATGATACTCCCTTACCC
>NW_016840050.1:0-1198 GCF_001698545.2 Rhinopithecus bieti
AGGAAAAGTTTACTTACCTTACTTTTTGTGGAGGTGCTAGAAGTACTTCTGTCTTGTGTTTAGATTTCAAGAAACCTTTGCAGAGGTATTATGTGGTTGTACAAATATACTTTCTTTTGACCTGAAAATGCAAAAACTTCCTTTCTTTCCACTTTGAGACTCTGCAACCTTAAAGGAAAAGTGGGATACTTTAAAGGAAAGATGGTGGTGGTTGGGTAATTGGTAGCAGTGTCTACTGTACACTTCCTTTCCCAAAACAAGTCCTTGTCTACCGTCAGCATTTCCAAAATGTGAAGATCAAGTGTGGTGTTAACTCACTAACTGATGACTAGACTTTAAGTGGTTGTGGAAGCAAAATCTCAGTGAGTGTCTGGAGGTTCTAATTGTGTTAAATCAGTAAGTGCACATTCTATACAAAACTCTCTTAGCCCAGCGGCAGGTTTAAGGAGTGGGAGATAGATTTCTATGTTTCAGAAATCAAACACACAAACAGTAAAAAATTTTAATCCCATGATTCTTTGCCCAAGTTTAATTTTTTGGAGAGTTTTTCTTTAGATTTTCTTTCCTTTCCATTAAACTGTTACTTTGAAAGGTCCCAGGGTTTGCGCAAAGCAAGTGGGAAAGACACTGGCTTGGATTCTCCAGGATAAGGGAGTGAAGAGGACTTCTTGCCCTCATTGTATTATTGAATAATGTCACGATAACAATGATTAAGGTGAATGAATGGTCTACAGTAGAAGTTTTTAGATGCCTTCTCTACAAAGTAATTTGATTTAGTCAGTGCAAGGATGCCTTTGGTTAGCTGGAATGGAAGATGTGCAGGCTGGAGTGGTCTTGGCAAGTCTTCTGGGGGGAAATACAGCATTTGGAAGGGTGGGAAGCAGAAGGAATCTCATGCAGGGGAAAGGCGTTGCAGAGCCCCAGAGGACAGAACAGGTTGTGGTGGACTTGGTGTCCACATAGACCTCATCAGTGGTCTTAGCTTTTGTGTTTTCAAAATTACCACAGTTTGCGTTCTGAAACTGTCATCCCCTTGATTTTATTGTAGGCATGCTATCTGTGTATTTTGAAATTTAAAGTAACAGTAAAGGAGAAATGAAATTATTTGGTTTGAGAAAAGTTAAGGTTAAAACATCTTGATCTAAATAATTTTCTACAGGGAGATTTGATACATCCCCAGAAGCTGTCTTTGGTTCAG
>NW_016840051.1:0-278 GCF_001698545.2 Rhinopithecus bieti
TCCCGTCCGCCTGCTCCCTCCCGCGGCCCAGCCCGGGGGCTGGGGCCTGGGGCCCGGAGAGGTACGGAGGGGGTTCTGTGGACAGTGGGTCCTCGCTATCAGGTAGAACAGGATGGGGGGGGCAGTCGGTTGCTTGGATTTTAGCGGCCGAGCAACCAGTGCCTTACAGGGTTCAGAGGCTAATTGGAAAGGGGACAGCCAAGGGGGCGGGTTCTCAGCTAGGTCCTGCCATATGAGGATATATGGGATATGATCCGGGTGGCCAGCACGCCCTGGTA
>NW_016840052.1:0-969 GCF_001698545.2 Rhinopithecus bieti
TTATTTCATTCTTTTGTTCAAATTCTTCCAGTGTATCCCTGTTATTTTTACCTCATAGAAAAAGCCACTATTCCGGCTGGGCATGGTGGTTCACACCTGTAATCTCAGCACTTTGGGAGGCTGAGGCAGATAATTTGAGGCTAGGAGTCCCAGACTAGGCTGGCCAACATGGTGAAACCCTGTCTCTACTAAAAATACAAAAAATTAGCTGGGCATGATGGTGCGCACCTGTAATCCCAGCTGCTCAAGATGCTGAGGCATGAGAATCACTTGAACACAGAAGATGGAGGCTGCAGTGAGCTGAAGTTGCGCCACTGCACTCCAGCCTGGGTGACAGAGCAAGACTCTGTCTCAAAAATAAAAAATAAAAAAAAAGCCACTGTTCAGATCACTTGAGCTCAGGAGTTCAAGACCAGCCTGAGCAACATAATGACACCCTGTCTCTACAGAAAATAAAAAGTTTATCCAGGCTTGGTGGCACATGCCTGTAATCCCAGCTACTCAGGAGTCTGAGCTGGTAGGATCACTTGAGTCCCGGAGGTGGAGGTTTCAGTGAGCGATGATCACACCACTGCACTCCAGCCTGGACGATAAAGTGAGACCCTGTCTGAAAAAGAAAAGAAGGCTGGGCGTGGTGGCTCATGCCTGTAATCCCAGTACTTTGGGAGGCCAAGGCGGGCGGATCACTAGGTCAGGAGTTCGAGACCAGCCTAACCAACATGGTGAAACCCCCGTCTCTACTAAAAATACAAAATTAGCTGGGTGTGGTGGCACATGCCTGTAATCCCAGCTACTCAGGAGGCTGAGGCAGGAGAATCGCTTGAACCCAGGAGGCACAGGTTGCAGTGAGCTGAGATTGTGCCACTACATTCCAGCCTGGATGACAGAGTGAGACTTCATCTCAAAAAAAGAAAAGAAAAGAAAAGAAAAGAAAAGAAAAGAAAAGAAAAGAAAAGAAAAGAAAAAGCC
>NW_016840053.1:0-1096 GCF_001698545.2 Rhinopithecus bieti
ACACTGTTTTCGAGGAACCCGCATAGTGATATTTTGGAGTGCATGGAGGGCTTTGGTGGAACAGGAATTATCCTCAGATAAAAACTAGAAAGAAGCTTTCTGAGAAACTTGTTGGTGATGTGTGAATTCATCTCACAGAGATACACCTTTCTCTTCATGAAACAGTTTGCTAACACTCTTTTCCTGGAATCCACAAGGTGATATTTGGGAGCGCCTTCAGGGCTATGTTGGAAAAGGAAATATCCTCCTGATAAAAACTAGAAAGAAGCTGAGAATCTGTTTTCTGGTATTTGAATTCATCTCACAGAGTTACACTTTCATTCCATGAAGCAGTCTGTTACCACGGTTTTTGGGGAATCAGAGAAGGGATATTTTGGATCACATTGAAGCCTACGGTGACAAAGGAAATGTCCTCAAGTAAACATGAGAAGAAGCTTTCAGAGAAACTTTTTTGGGATGTGTGAAATCAACTCACAGAGATACACCTTTCTCTTCATGAACAGTTTGCTAACACTGTTTTCGTGCAATCTGCAATATGTTAATTTGGTATTAGTGTTGATTAGATCTAGGGCTAGTGTTAGCTCAAGGCAATCAAATGATATTGAGATCTTCTGGGTGTAAGCCAGATGCTTTATGTTAAGCTATGCCTTGGTTTATCCAAGTGCACCTTCCAGTACACTTACCGTGTTACGACTTATCTCCTCTATATAAATGCTAGGGGTGTTTAGTTAAATTAGTCCTTAAATATACTTGAGGAGAGTGACGGGCGGTGTGTGCGTGCTTTATGGCCCGATTCAATTAAGCACTCTATTCTTAATTTATTGCTAAATCCTCCTTGGACTCTTAGGTTTCATAAGAGTTATCATAGGGTTTTCTGGGGTAGAAAATGTAACCCATTTTTTACCATCTCATAAGCTACACCTTGACCTAACTTTTTTGCGGGGGCATTTATGCTTACTTTGTGGCCTTTATTAGGTTTTACTGAGGATGGCGGTGTATAGGCTGAGCAAGAGATGGTGGGATGGATCGGGGTTTATGTATTATAGAACAGGCTCCTCGGCCGGGCGCGGTGGCTCAAGCCTGTAATCCCAGCACT
>NW_016840054.1:0-4558 GCF_001698545.2 Rhinopithecus bieti
ATGAGTGCCTACTATGTCCTAAGCACTATCTAGGTTCTGAGGACTCCGCAATGAACAAAAAAAATTAGGCACAGTCCTTGCCAGATGGTGCTCACGGTTAGTACAGGAGCCAGCATCAAATAACCACATGCATAGAAGAGGAAAGTGACCACAGCAGCAAGTAAAGGGCAGTGCGAGTGTGTGGAAGAAGGACCGTGTCCTACTCTAGGGGGAGTCAGAAAGGCTTCCCTGGGAGATCGGGTTTAGACAGAGGTCTCAGGCTGAGGAGGAATAAGCAGCTAAGGGGCAGGGGTGGGGGAGAAGGGCACGTCATGCGAGGGAACAGCATGTGCAAAGACCCTGTGGCAGGGAGAGGCATGGCACATTAAGGAGGGCAAGGAGCAGGGCCCTGCTGATGTGAGAGAGCAGGGGGCCTGAAAACAACCATGTGCAGATGGGGAAACTGAGGCTGGATAGGGGAAGTGGCTGCCCTAGGCCTCCAGCCAGCACAGTGGGAGTTGGAAGCCAGCTTTCTCTGCCCTCTCTGCTCCTGAGACAGCGCTTATGTCTATGGGAATGTGGACAGCAAGAGGCTGGGCTGTGACCACCTGCCAGCTGCCCTCACGCTCAGCTCCACAGGGCCTGTGGACAGGGCTGGCTATGGGATCCTGCCCTGAAGAGCAGTACTGGGATCCCCTACTGGGCAACTGCATGTCCTGCAAAGCCATCTGCAACCATCAGAGCCAGTGCACCTGTGCAGCCTCCTGCAGTGAGTTCTGGGACCTGAGCCCAGGGGACAGTGTGATCACCCCCCATGCCTGCCCCCAGAGTACTCTCTGGCCCCACAGTCAGGTGGCTGAGGAGAGGGTGGCAGGAGGAGATGTACAGTGTGGCACCTCTTACCCCTCCACCTTCCTGCTCTGGCCACACTGCCTCCTTTCAGTGTCAAATATGCCATGTTCTTTCCTGCCTCAGGTCCTTTGCACGTGCTGTTCCTGCTGCCTGGCATGCATTCCCTCTATCATCTTCCCTCAGCTCCCTCGTACCCAACTTTCAGGTCTCAGCCCAAACATCCGGGGTCTCCTCTGACCACACAGTAGTACTGGGCCCTCCTTTGTACTGCTAGTGTTACTTTCTTTTGAAACTTTTAATTACGGAACTTACCACACATATACATAGAGAGGACAACACAGTGATGCCCTCTGCACCCATTAAATGATTCAAAAATCATTTAAATTTGCCTCATATTTTCCCAACCAGTTGTTTTGGCTTGTGTATTTTAAAGCAAAGCCCAAGACCGCATATCATTTTACCTGCAGATACTTTACCATAAAGATCTGTAAAACAACCCAAATATCCTGCTACTGCCAGCAATAATTTATTAACATCATCTAATACTCAGGCCATATCCAGTTTTCCCTGGTTGTCTTGAAAACTATCCATTGCTTGCAGTTCTTTTTCATAACCTGTTCTTTCCCTTGGTAGAACTTGCCGCAGCTCGCTGTTTTGTTCCTTCGTGTGTGTGTGCTTCGCGTCTGACTCAACCGCTAGCTGGGAGCTCCCTGGGGGCAGGAACCGTGTCTGACTTGAGCCTAGCACAGTGCCTGACACATAGTTCAGTCCTTCATGAATACTTGTTGAGGGGAGCTCAGAGAGGCTGAGTGACTTACCCAGGATCACACAGCTTAAAAGTGGAGATGGGGGGTGGGGGCGTGGTGGGGTGTGAGGTCAGGCAGGGAGGGTCAGTGGTCTGGGGCGCTCAGGCACCACTTGCAACAGCCATGCTGGGACCACTGAGGAGGGGAGCAGGTCACAGAAAGCCCCAAGGACAGCACTGCTGGGCTGACTCTGTGCCAGGAGTGGAGGTATCAGTTCCTGTGCAGTTCACTGGAGCCCTGGGAACACGGCAGGGCCAGAGCAGGGGAGGGCCCCATGTGGGCCATCTGTGTTTTCTTCGAGGTTCCTACTCCGTCATCTTTTAGGTCCTTCCCTTACTCTGCCAAAGACCCAAGGACAGGTGTGTATTTACTTTGTGAAGAGGCTCAAATGAATATTCTACTCAAGCCTTCCATTAAGTGAGCATTTATTATGTGCCAGGCATTGTGCTGGGTACTTCAGCTCTGCCAACAACCCTAAGAAGTCAGTACTGTTATTTTCCCTGTATTGGAAATGAGGAAACCGAGGCACGGAGAGGCTGTGACCACACTGCCTGCAAGTGGTACAGCCTAGGAAGGCTCTGAAATTTGGGTTCTTATCCACTATCTTGCACTGCCTCTGAAATGTGTCCTTAAAATAGCTCTGTGAGCCATATTTTCACATAAATACCTTATTCTAAAGACAAAGGAAACTTGCCTGTTTTATGTAAAAACTTTCATGTAGAAATATTCTGAGGCGTTGGATAAGGTAATTGATTGTCCTAAATAGATTTCTGTTCAAAGTTGGGTCCGCTGTGCTCTCTTAAGGCAAGTGTGATTGGGCTTTAGTTTCCTTGGCTTCTGCGCCTTGGCACTGATACTTGTGTAAGCTGCTGTAGTTCTCATTTAGTATTAAGAGAGAAGAAACACTATTCATGTGAACCTTTCCACTTTCCTTCCAGCCCCCTCCCCCAACTTGCCAAAGAGGATTCCGGCTTTTCCCCTTCATTCCTTATGCTGATTTGAAATATATTTCTCCTTGATGAGGCTTGAAAAATGCAAGTAAAGGTCTTATGTAACAATGTAATCTAGATCTCAATTTTAAATGATAACTGAAAAATCTTCGTATGTTTGGAAACTAAGAAATGCACTTGTAAATAACCCATAGGTCAAAGAAGAAATACTAATGAAAAATAAGTACATTTTGAACTAGATATAGGAAAAATACATCAAAATGCATTGCAGCTAAAATAGTACTTAGAGGACAATGCATAGTCTTCAATGTGTATATTGTAAAAGTACTTGGCTTAAGGGATTGCTTTTTGGGAATTTAACCATAATTTCTTTTTTTACTTTGATATGACCAAACCCAGAGCTCCCGCCAGTCTGTGTTACCTGGTAGTATCACACACTTCTGTCTCCCATTGTCACTCAGCTGCTGCAAGGAGCAAGGCAGGTTCTATGACCATCTCCTGAGGGACTGCATCAGCTGTGCCTCCATCTGCAGACAGCACCCTAAGCAATATGCATACTTCTGTGAGAACAAGCTCAGGAGCCCGGTGAACCTCCCACCAGAGCTCAGGAGACTGTGGAGTGGGGAAGTTGAAAACAATTCAGACAACTCAAGAAGGTACCAAGGATCGGAGCACAGAGGCTCAGAAGCAAGTCCTGGTAAGCCACGTGAGGCAAACCTGCATGGTCACACAGGTTCAGAAAGGGTGGGAGGCCTGATGTCAGGCCTAGAACAGGAGAGTCCACAATGCACGAAGCCCAGAGTCCAGGCAAATGGCCAGAAGCCAGGGAGATCATCCTAGGATTAAAAAAAAGAAAATGTAGGCAACATTTCCAGAAGTCTGTGGACAAGAAGAAAGCAGGAGAAAGGACCTGCCCTGTGAGGAAGAGGCTGGTACTGGAGGCTGCCGAGCCTGCACCAGTTCTCAAAGCACAGGCACAAGTAAGCAGCAGACCCACCTGTGTAAGCACCTGAGCAGAGCCACCACCTGCCCTCCACCAGTGCCGCAGGCTCCATTTATTTCTAGTATTATTTTATTTATAATTTCAACTTTTATTTTAGGTCTGGAGGTACACGTGTGGATTACACGGGTATATTGCTTGATGCTGATATACCCATGTAACAAACCTACCCGCGTGCTCCTTCCACCAAGAGGTGGCGTCTGGTTCCCCTCCCTGGAATCCACTGGCACTGTGACTTGAATGAAATGCAGCGGCAGTGATGAAAAGCAAGTTCCCAGCCTAGGTGGCCAGAGGCCTGCGTGCTCCAGTCTGCTGCACTCCAGCATCATCATGAGATGGACGCTTCTGGCCAGTCCATTGGTCCCAGGAGGAGGATGAGAGGCACATGGAGCAGAGCCAGCCTGGCACAGCTGAGCCCAGCCAAACCCTTGACTCGGGAGGAAGCACACGTCCCTGCATTTGGGGATGCCTTGTTACATAGCAGCAGCTAACTGGCAGGACAGCAGATGAGAGCAGGAGATACCAGGCTAAGCAGAGACAGCAGGGTGCTGGGCAACCCCCATCATCAGGCACACAGGCCCCGCCCTTGGGACCTTGGTCCTGGGGCCTGGCCTCATGGAAATGATGTTATCACAGGAAAGTCACTGCAAAGGAAAGGAAGTAGTCAGACCCGGGAGAAGGGCAGGCCTGCTGTCTCTCCAGGACAGGCTAAGAGCAGGGCAAATGCCATCTCTAGTGTTTATGGATCCACATGGCATCCCCCTCCCGTCCTTTCTAATGCCACAGAGCAGGGCAGGTGCACCAAGAGGTGTTTGCTGGGAGGATTAATTACATCATTTCCGATGCCTGGCATTTAGCAGATGCCCAACTCAACAGGAACTTTCTTACCATGTTCAAAGTGGTCATCTCCAGCCATAAGGCCTTTGTTTTCTTTGTTTTTAATTCTTTATTTTATTTTATTTTATTTATTT
>NW_016840055.1:0-858 GCF_001698545.2 Rhinopithecus bieti
CAAGAAACCACTTGCTCCAGATTACCCACTCGTTCAGTCAAATGAGCATCTACGTCTCGTTGCTACTGCCCCAACAAATGTGATTATTCATGCCATTGTTGTACGAATTCTGTATTTTGTATACTCTGGGGTAGAGCTAGTCCAGCAACAGCGGTGGTGGAAGCAATTGCTACAAGTCCCACCACCACTGCTACGATGACCCCAACCACTCTCTGGCTGCGGTGGACAAGATCTTGCATTACTTTGTAAATTTGAGTAACCCCAGCAGATTCACTCCAGGCATGTGTTAAGTTCACAGGTAGCCAGGTTTCTTTTCTGGCTCTTAGTATATATAAATCAGAATGAGACTCATTCCAATTATTATTCCACCAAGTAGTATTTATACAACTTAAGAATGTACAATTGTCCATACAGTTAACTACCCCTGTATAATTATCCCATTTAAAATTCCTGTTAACAACAAATAAGTTTTTCTTACACATGCGATAATATATCTAGAACTATTTCGATGCAAAGATATATGGAAAGTGTTAGCAATATTAGTAGTAAGACTTAAGGACATGTTTCCCATGAAAGCGAACATTGGTTTATCAACAGCTAGCAACTTCCAAATATGACTTTGTATTTGTATTAGCCAAATGCGGCATAGGGGGTGATAAACCACCATCATGCCAAATAATAGTTTCATTGCCATCTGCAGCGATGCTGTGATTACTCTTATGCCAGCGCAGGTTGACATGACTAAATTTAGTTTGAAAATCTCCATGTACACTCCAATCAGTAACAAGGTATTTACGACCTTTCCCTTTTACTTCTAACAACAGTCACGGCCCACTACCTCTACAACTAGTCCACTCT
>NW_016840056.1:0-1206 GCF_001698545.2 Rhinopithecus bieti
AAGACATTTATGCAGCCAACAAACACAAGAAAAAAATGCTCATCATTACGGTCATCAGAGAAATGCAAATCAAAACCACAATGAGATACCATCTCACGCCAGTTAGAATGGCAATCATTAAAAATTTAGGAAACAACAGATGCTGGAGAGGATATGGAGAAATAGGAACACTTTTACCCTATTGGTGGGAGTGTAAATTAGTTCAACCATTGTGGAAGACAGTGTGGTGATTCCTCAAGGATCTAGAACTAGAAATATCATTTGACCCAGTGATCCCATTGCTGGGTAAATACCCAAAGGATTGTAAATCATGCACACATGCACACATATGTTTATTGTGGCACTATTCACAATAGCATAGACTTGGATCCAACCCAAATGTCCATCAATGATAGACTGGATTAAGAAAATGTGGCACATATATACTGTGGAATACTATGCAGCCACAAAAAGGATGAATTCATGTCCTTTGCAGGGACATGGATGAAGCTGGAAAACATCATTCTTAGCAAACTATCACTAGGACGGAAAACCACACACTGCATATTCTCACTCATAGGTAGGAAGTGAACAATAAGAACACTTGGACACAGGGCGGGGAACATCACACACTGGGGCCTGTTAAGGGGTGGGGGTCTGGGGGAGGGAGAGCATTAGGAGGAATACCTAATGTAAATGACAAGTTGATGGGTGCAGCAAACCAACATGGCACATGTATACCTATGTAACAAACCTGAACATTGTGTACATGTAACCTATAACTTAAAGTATAAAAAAGAGAAAGAACTTACTGGAAAAAAAAAAGTTGTGGTTATCTTAGCAGTCACTTTCTATTTTCATGAAAAGAAAATTGGAGGTAGGATTACATTTATTTAAAATCTCTGCAACACTGAAAATATTTTAAATTATATTCTAGTAACTAGTAAAAATTGCTCATGCGTCCTTAGAGTTTCATCATTCTTCATTCAGTTCTTAGGCCTTAGAGGTGAAATGTGCTCTTTAACAGTGTAATTGCCCTTGTTTTTCTGAAACAGTGAAATTATCTTTTCAAACCTCTTTGAGGAAAGGTATTAATTGTGTTCCAGTTTTGAGAAAAGCTTTTTTTTTTTTGCTTTTATTAGAGAAAAAATCAAGACACAATTGTTCTTGTTTTACACCATTGTGCTCTTGATGGAGACAGAGGATCTAGACAAGAATATATTCTTA
>NW_016840057.1:0-857 GCF_001698545.2 Rhinopithecus bieti
TGTGAGATGAATTAATGCATCACCTAGATGTTTCTAAGAAAGATTTTTTCTAGTTTTCATCTGAGGATAATTCCTTTGTCACCGTAAACTTCAGTGCACTAAGAAGTATCGCATTGCAGATTTCAAGAAAACGGTTAGCAAACTGATCACTGAAGAGTTACGTGTAACTGTGTGAGCTGCATTCATACATCGAAGTGCATTTCTCAGGAAGGCTTCTTTCCAGTTTTTATCTGAAGATATTTCCTTTTTCAACATAACCCTCAATGAGCTCCCAAATATCTCCTTGCAGAATCCACGATAACAGTGTTGGCAAACTGTTGCAAGAAGGGAAGGGTGGAACTCTGTGTGATGAAGTCACACATCAGAAAGCAATCTCTAGAAAGCTTCTCTCTAGTTATTATGTGAGGATATTTCCTGTTTCACCATGGGCCCCTATGGGCTCCCAAATATCACTTTCCAGAATCCACGAAAAGAGTGTTCGCAAACTGCTTCCTGAAGTCTAAGTTATACGTCTGTGAGATGAACTCACACATCAGAAAGAAGTTTCTCAGAAAGCTTCTTTCACGTTTTGGACTGATAATATTTCCTTTATGAGCATAGGCCTCAAGACGATCCAAGGTAGCCCTTCTAAAGTACCTCAAAGACAGTGATAACGGACTGTTACAGGAAACATAAGTGTAATTCTGTGAGATGAATTCACACATCACCAAGAAGTTTCTAACAGAGCTTCTTTCTAGTTTTCATCTGAGGATATTTCCTTTGTCACCGTAAGCTTCATTGCGTTCAGAAGTATCCCATTGCAGATTTCGAGAAACTGTGTTAGCAAACTGAACACTGAAGAGAAACGTGTCACTCTG
>NW_016840058.1:0-3516 GCF_001698545.2 Rhinopithecus bieti
TTTTTTCAGTGAAGTCTCACTCTGTCACCCAGGCTGGAGTGCAATGGCATGATTTTGGTTCACTGCAACCTCTGCCTCCTGGGTTCAAGCGATTCTTCTGCCTCAGCCTCCCGAGTAGCTGGGATTACAGTTGCCTGCCACCACGCCCGGCTAAGTTTTTTTTTATTTTTATTTATTTATTTATTTATTTTGAGACGGAGTCTCGCTCTGTCGCCCGGGCTGGAGTGCAGTGGCCGGATCTCAGCTCACTGCAAGCTCCGCCTCCCGGGTTTACGCCATTCTCCTGCCTCCCGAGTAGCTGGGACTACAGACGCCCACCACCTCGCCCGGCTAGCTTTTTGTATTTTTTAGTAGAGACGGGGTTTCACCGTGTTAACCAGGATGGTCTCGATCTCCTGACCTTGTGATCCGCCCGTCTCGGCCTCCCAAAGTGCTGGGATTACAGGCTTGAGCCACCGCGCCCGGCTTAGTATTTTTAATAGAGATGGGGTTTCTCCATGTTGGTCAGGCAGGCCTGGAACTCCCGACCTCAGGTAATCCGCCCGCCTTGGCCTCCCAAAGTGCTGGGATTGCAGGCGTGAGCCACCGCACCGGTCCTGCTTTTTTATTAAAAGGAAGCTGCCTCTGAAGTGTCAGACCAGTAAAGGGTCTTGTAAGTCTCCAGAGGTTCAGAAATTGTGGTTGTGCTCCATGAACACAACCTTCAATGAGAAGCCTTTTATTCAGATTGTCCATCTGTCATGGTGATTTGTTGCCCTGGTCCTAAAGTTGTGATTGAAATTGAGTTTTTCCTTTAAGGCTGTACTGGGCATTTGTCACTTTCAGTTGCCCTGGCAACAGCACACCCTCCCTACACTGAATAATACTGATGGTATAAAAAAACACATTCCGCTGGGTGCGGTGGCTCATGAGTGGACGTGGTGAAACCCTGTCTCTACCAGAAATACAAGAAATTAGCCCGGCGTGGTGGCACGTGCCTGCAGTCCCAGCTACTTGGGAGGCTGAGGCAGGAGAATCGCTTGACCCGGGAGGCAGAGGCTGCAGTGAGCCAAGATGGCACCACTGCTCTCCATCCTGGGTGACAGAGCAAGACTCTGTGTCAAAAAAACCCAAAAAACAAAAAACATGCAAATAAAGTAAACAGTGATAGGTGGGAAGGCCACCTGTCAGCCGTTGAGCTCTACTATCGGAGAAGGTCTGGGGAAGAATTGGGAGGGGCCATGAAGGATGAGGCTCGGAGTGTTATGTGTGTTATGCATAGTAGCAGATATTGGTTAGTGTGAGATAAGCTGCTGTAACAAATAGACCCCCCAAGCCGACAGTGGCTTAAAGAAGAGAGTTTATGGCTGGGCAAGGTGGTTCACGCCTGTAATCCTAGCACTTTGGAAGGCCGAGGTGGGAGGATAGTGTGAGTCCAGTCACTTGAAACCAGCCTAGGCAACATGACAAGACCCTATCTCTATAAGAGAAAAAGTTTTTAAAAATTAGGTGGGCTCGGTGGTGTGTGTCTGCAGTCTCAATATCGGGGCTTAGCCTGGGAGGGTTCTTGACTTTACCCATGTAAGAATTCAAGGGTGAGCCAGTGGTGTTATTTTTTTTTTTTTTTTTTTTGAGATGGACTCTCGCTCTGTCACCCAGGCTGGAGTGCAGTGGCGTGATCTCACTGTAAGTGGCATGATCTCACTTACTCACTGTAAGCTCCACCTCCCGGGTTCACACCATTCTCTTACCTCAGCCTCCCGAATAGCTGGGACTACAGGTGCCCACCACCATGCCTGGCTAATTTTTTGTATTTTTAGTAGAGACGGGGTTTCACCATGTTAGTCAGGTTGGTCTCGATCTCCTGACCTTGTGATCCACCCGCCTCGGCCTCCCAAAGTGCTGGGATTACAGGCTTGAGCCACCGCGCCCGGCCTCTTTTATTTTTTTTGAGACAGAGTCTTGCTCTGTCACCCAGGCTGGAGTGCAGTGGCATGATCTCTGCTCACTGCAACTTCCACTTCCCGGGTTCAAGTGATTCTTGTGCCTCAGCCTCCCAAGTAGCTGGGACTACAGGCATGTGCCACCATGCCTGGCTAGTGTTTTGTAGAGGTGGAGTTTTACCGTATTGCTGGCTGGTCTTGAATTCCTGGCTTCAAGTGATCCACCCACCTCGGGCTCCCAAGGTGCTGGGATTACAGGTGTGAGCCACTGTGTCTGGCTCAGTGGTGTTACATAGCAACTTTTACTGAAGCCTCAGTGCACAGCTGCAGTAGAGGGACTGCCCCTTGCAGAGAGGGGCTACTTCATAGGCAGTGTGCCCAGAGGAGCAGCTCGGAGGCAGCACTGCTGTCATATTTACACCCACTTTTAATTATATGCAAATCAAGGGGCAGTTTATGCAAAAATTTAGGAGGAGGGTGGTAACTTCCAGTCACCAGGTCATTGCCATGGAAAGCTGTGCTAGCGTCTGAGTGTTGCCATGGCAATGGTAAACTGACATGGCACACTGGTGGGTGTGTCTTATGGAAAGCTGCTTCTGCCCTAGACCTGTTTCAGCCAGTCGTCAGTTTGGTCCCGTGTACAAGCCCCGCCTCCTACCTCAGTAGGATAGGGCACTGGGCAGAATTGCAGGACTCCCATTCCGGGCCCCAGCTGCTGGAGGACGTTTCAAACACACTGTGATGGGGAAGGGAAGATGCTGCATTGAAGGTAAGGACCCAGTCCTAGCAGGTTCATCACCTGCTGACTAAAGAGCCCTTGGGCCCTGAATAATCAGCAGCAGTGGCCAGGCCAGGTGGTACACGCTGTGGGCCTTGGGTGAGACTCAAACGTGATGGCTTCAGGTGGAACCTGGCACATTCCTAGCTGTGGTGGCTACATGGGAGAGACTCCTTCTGCTTGAGAAAGCAGAGAAAAGCAGAGAGGCCAGGCATGGTGGCTCACGCCTGTAATCCCAGCACTTTGGGATCAAGTGGATCATCTGAGGTCAGGAGTTTGAGACCAGCCTGGCCAACACGGTGAAACCCTGTCTCCATTAAAAATACAAAAATTAGCCGGGCGTGGTGGGGGTGGGAGGGCGCATGTAATTCCAGCTACTCGGGAGGCTGAGGCAGGAGAATCGCTTGAACGTGGGAGGCAGAGGCTGCAATGAGTCCAGTTCACGCCACTGCACTCCAGCCTGGATGACAGAGTAAGACTGTCTCAAAAAAAAAAAAAAAAAGAAAAGAAAAGGGAAGGCTGGGCGTGGTGGCTCACGTCTATAATCCCAGCACTTTGGGAGGCTGAGGCGGGTGGATCACCTGAGGTCAGGAGTTCAAGACCAGCCTGGCCAACATGGCAAAACCCTGTCTCTACTAAAAATACAAAAATTAGCCAGGTGTGGTGGCGGGTGCCTGTAATCCCAGCTACTCGGGAGGCTGAGGCAGGAGAATTGCTTGAATCTGGGAGGTGGAGTTTGCAGTGAGCCGAAATTGTGCCACTGCTCTCCAGCCTGGGCAATAGAGCGAGACAATGTCTCAAAAACAAACAAACAAA
>NW_016840059.1:0-275 GCF_001698545.2 Rhinopithecus bieti
TTTTCTTTCTTTTTTTTTAGATTTCTCTTCTCACTTCATTTCATTCATTTGATCTTCAATCACTGATACTCTTTCTTCAAGTTGATTCAGTCGATTACAGAAGCTTGTGCATTTGTCTCGTATTTCTCATGTCATGATTTTCATCTCTGTGAGTTCGTTTATGGCCCTCTCTTCATTAATTATTCTAGTTATCAATTCTTCCACTCTTTTTTCAAGATTTTAGTTTCTTTGTGCTGAATATGAAATTCATCCTTTAGCTCTGAGAAGTTTGATGG
>NW_016840060.1:0-4281 GCF_001698545.2 Rhinopithecus bieti
CTAATTTATTCTCATCACTTCTTCTAAAGGCAGATGGAAAAAAAAAACAGAACAAAACATTTTATCTCTCTGGCAATGCCAGAACATAAAGAAGTTAAGTAACTTACCCAGGTAGCCTTAGTAATAAAGTGAGGGATAAAACTGCGTATCCTAACCCACTTACTACTCTTCAACAAATCACTTGCTCTTTCTACCAGAATTTAATTAAAGACCACTTTCGTTCCACTTAACATTCATTAACTGCTTACACGCAATGTGTTACCTTAGGCACTTAGACACAGACAACAAAATGGCTACACTCCTTGTCCAAGGAGCTAACCACCTAGAAAGGGGGTTATGTTGTATAATACAAGACAAAATTTATGTAACATAGAGAGGTACAATGTTCTATGGGAGTTCAGAGAAAGGAAAGATCACCTCTCGGGCAAGGTAGCAGGTAACAAAAAGCAAAAGCTGCACACGGAGAGTTAAGGGCAAGTTGTGAACAACAAACACTGAGAACAACAAGAGAAAATTCAAGTTGGAAGAAATTAAACAAAGCACCTCTTAGGGAACAAATAAATCAGTCTTGGAAAAAGGAGAGTAACAAACAAGTGATTAGACTCCACAGAAACGTTGGGCTGGATCACAGAAAGCCTGACATTCAGGGGGGAAAAACAGTCAACTGCCTAGAAAACAAAGAGTGTGGGATTAATTTAGAATTTTCAGCAGGTTCAACGACAGAAACGGAGCCATACATCAGAAGATTACAAAGCTGGCAGTCGGGAGATACTTCATTCATTAAATCGATATTTAATGCCTTCTAGTGCCAAGCTCTACTCAGTATTCAAAACACCTAGAAGCACAGAATTAAATACATTTTCCTCTTGCCTTGCTGATAACTTCATTGCTTTAAATATCAAAAAGGGCTGGGCATGGTGGCTCATTCCTGTAATCCCAGCACTTTGGAAGCGCGAGAGGGTGGATAACTTGAGGCCAGAAGTTTGAGACCAGCCTGGCAAGCATGGTGAAATCCCATCTCTACTAAAAAAAAATACAAAAATACAAAAATTAGCCAGATGTGGTGGCATATACCTTACCCAGCTACTCGGGAGACTGAGACATGAGAATCACATGAACCTGGGAGACGGAGGTTGCCGTGAGTCAAAAAATCACACCACTGCACTCCAGCCTTGCGAAAGAGTGAGACTCTGTCTCAAAAAATAAATGAACAGGCTGGGCATGGTGGCTCACACCTGTAATCCCAGAGTTTTGGGAGGCCAAAGCCTCCCAAAAGGTTGGTGGATCACTTGAAGTCAGGAGTTCAAGACCAGCCTGGCCAACATGGTGAAACTCTGTCTCTACTGAAAATATAAAAATTAGCTGGGCATGGTGGCAGGTGCCTATAATCCCAGCTACTTAGGAGGCTAAGGCAGGAGAATCGCTTGAATCCGTAGGCAGAGGTTGCAGTGAGCCAAGATCGTGCCACTGCACTCCACCCTGGGCCACAGAGCAAGACTCCGTCTTAAAACTAACTAGCTAACTAAATAAATAAATAATAAAGGTCAAACAGTCAAGAGAAGAGCTGCTACTTTGATCTATTTGGCCAATAAGAAGTGGGTGATCTGGCCAGGTGCAGTAGCTCACATCTATAATCTTAGCACTTCGGGAAACTGAGGTGGGCCGACCTCTCTTGAGCACAGGAGTTCGAGACCAGCATGGGCAAATGGTGAGATCATGTCTCTACAAAACTTACAAAACAGTCAGGCGTGGTGGCATGTGCCTGTGGTCCCAACTACTCAAGAGGCTGAGGTAGGAGTATCACTTGAGCCAGGGGAGTTGAGGCTACAGTGAGCCATGATCGTGCCACTGCACTCCAGCCTGGGTGACAGAGCGAGACACTCTCCCAGAAAAGAAAAAAAAAAAATGGCTAGGCATAATGTCTCACGCCTGTAATCGCAGCACTTTGGGAGGCCCAAGCAGGCGGATCACCTAAGTTCAGGAGTTCGAGACCAGCCTGGCCAACATGGCGAAATCCCATCTCTACTACAAATACAAAAATTAGCCGGGCATGGTGGCAGGCGCCTGTTTATTCTAGCTACTCAGGAGGCTGAGGCAGTAGAATCGCTTGAACCTAGGAGACAGAAGTTGCAGTGGGCCAAGACTGCACCACTGCATTCCAGCCTAGGTGACAGAGTAAGATTCCATCTCAAAAAAAAAGGTACGAAAGAGAAGAAAAAAGAAAAGAAAAAAAACAGAAGTGGGGTGACATAAAATAAACATTAGCTCATTAGACTTAAGAAATGCAAATCCAGGCCAAGCGCGGTGGCTCACACCTGTAATCCCAGCACTTTGGGAGGCAGAGGCAGGTAGATCCTGAGGTCAGGAGCTCAAGACCAGCCTGGCCACCATGGTGAAACCGTGTCTCTACTAAAAACATAAAAATTAGCCAGGCATGGTGGTGGGCGCCTGTAATCCTAGCTACTCTCAGGAGGCTGAGTCAGGAGAATTACTTAAACCCAGGAGGCCAAGATCCCACCACTGCACTCCAGCCTAGGTGACCAAGTGAGACTCCATCTCAAAAAAAAAAAAACAAAAAAAAAGTAGAAAAGAAAAAAAAAAAAAAAAAAAAAACAGAAGTGTGGTGGGTGACAAAATAAACATTAGCTCATTAGACTTAAGAAATGTCAATCCGGGCCAGGCGCGGTGGCTCACACCTGTAATCCCAGAACTTTGGGAGGCGGAGGCGGGTGGATCACCTGAGATGAGGAGTTCGAGACCAGCCAAGCCAACATGGTGAAACCCTGTCTCTACTAAACATACAAAAATTAGCCTGGCATGGTAGCAGGCATCTGTAATCCCAGCTACTCAGGAGGCTGAGGCAGGAGAGTCACTTAAACCCAGGAAGTGGAGGTTACAGTGAGCAGAGATCACACCACTGCACTCCAGCCTGGGCCACAGAATGAGACTCAGTCTCCAAAAAAAGCAAAAAAGAAATGCAATTCCACACCTGTCACACTTGCTTTGAGACCCACAACTATGAAGTCTTTGAGTCCTAAAAGGTGTTAGAAGGTGACAGACAACCTAAATTTTCAGAAATACAAGGGGAGCAACTGACCCACTCATGACAGGTCTGTATTGTACTTTTTTAAAGGAGGGTAATCAAAATGCTGACGGAACAATGGGACCTAAGAAATGTGAAGTAACTGAAGGTTTGCAGATGTATACGTGAGACTGAACTCTCAAGCAGGTGCCTTCCAATCCAGAAGTAACAAAAATTAATCTTTTAGCTGGACATGGTAGTGCACGCCTGTAGTTCTACCTACTCGGGAGGCTGAGGCAGGAAGACTACTTGAGCCCAACACCTTGAGAACAGCCTGGGCAACAAAGCAAGACCTAGTCTTTATTTTATTAAAAAGATATGGGGAAGGCCGTGCACGGTGGCTCATGCCTGTAATCCCAGCACTTTGGGAGGCCAAGGCAGGCGGATCACGAGGCCAGGAGGTCGAGACCATCCTGGCCAACATGGTGAAACCTTGTCTCCACTAAAAATACAAAAAAATTAGCAGGGCGTGGTGGTGCACGCCTGTAGTCCCAGCTACTCGGGAGGCTGAGGCAGGAGAATCACTTGAACCTGGGAGGTGGAGGTTGCAGTGAGCGACATCGCACCACTGCACTCCAGCCTGGTGACAGAGTGAGACACTGTCTCTAAAAAAGAAAAACAAAAGATATGGGGGAAAAAATTATTTAAAAAAAAGAAAAAGATTACTCCAGTGGCATACTATGGTCCACAGGCCAAATACAGCCCACCAATTATTTTTTAAATAAAGTTTTATTGCAACACGGCTACGCCCATTTGTTTACATATTCTATGACATTTGGGGGCTACAATGGCAGAGCTGATTGTGACAGAAACTACACAGCCTGGAAAGCTGAAAATATTTTACTATGTGGCCCTTTATAGAAAACATTTGCCAACTTTTATTTTAAAGGATGGGCTGAAGGTTGAAGGGGGACAGGAAATGCTGCCTGGAATTTGCTAAACTCCAAGGTGAGAAATGAGAACGCTTGCAACAAAAATAAAAACAATCAGCTGGGCGTAGTGGCTCACGCCTGTAATCCCGGCACTGTGGGAGGCCGAGGTGGGTGGATCACAAGGTCAGGAGATTGAGATCATCATGGCCAACACGGTGAAACCCCGTCGCTACTAAAAATACAAACAAAAACAGCTGGGTGTAGTGGCATGCGCCTGTAGTCCCAGGTACTCGGAAGGCTGAGGCAGGAGAATCACTTGAACCCAGG
>NW_016840061.1:0-3602 GCF_001698545.2 Rhinopithecus bieti
AACTGATAGAGATTAAAACCATAACACGAGGACTACATGACAAATACACAAGCTTCCGTAACCAACTCGATCAACTGGAAGAAAGAGTATCAGCGATTAAGATCAAATGAATGAAATGAAGCAAGAAGAGAAGTTTAGAGAAAAAAGAGTAAAAAGAAATGAACAAAACCTCCAAGAAATATGGGATTATGCAAAAAGACCAAATGTACATCTGATTGGTGTGCCTGAAAGTGACAGGGAAAATGGAACCAAGTTGGAAAACACTCTGCAGGATATCATCCAGGAGAACTTCCCCAATCTAGTAAGGCAGGCCAACATTCAAATTCAGGAAATACAGAGAATGGCACAAAGATACTCCTCGAGAAGAGCAACTCCAAGACACATAATTGTCAGATTCACCAAAGTTGAAATGAAGGAAAAAATGTTAAGGGCAGCCAGAGAGAAAGGTTGGGTTACACACAAAGGGAAGCCCATCAGACTAACAGCAGATCTCTCAGCAGAAACTCTCCAAGTCAGAAGAGAGTAGGGGTCAATATTCAACATTCTTAAAGAAAAGAATTTTCAACCCAGAACGTCCATATACCAATGAAGTATATTAAAATGCACCACTTACTGTTGGGAACAAGCCTCCAAATCTTGCTGTAAACTGACCCTAAAACTGGCCATAAACAAAATCTCTGCAGCAGTGTGATATGTTTGTGATGGCCATGATGCCCACGCTGAAGGTTGTGGGTTTACTGGAATGATGGCAAGGAACACCTGGCGCACCCAGGGCAGAAAACCACTTAAAGGAGTTCCTGAACCACAAACAATGGCATGAGCAATCTGTGCCTTAAGGACATGCTCCTGCTGCAGAAAACTGGTCAGAGCCCATCCCTTTGTTTCAGCCCATCCCTTTGTTTCCTGTAAGGAATACTTTGAGTTAATCTATAATCTATAGAAACAATGCTTAACACTGGCTTGCTGTCAATAAATATGTGGGTAAATCTCTTTTTGGGGCTTTCAGCTCTGAAGGCTATGAGTCCCCTGAATATTTCTGTGTGTGTGTCTTTAATTCCTCTAGCACCACTGGGTTAATGTCTCCCCGACTGAGCTGTCTCAGCAACCTACAGGAGCACAATTTAAATTTTCTTTAAGACGTCAGCAATTTTACAAGTTTTTCATATTGTATCCAAATGTATCCCTGTATTCCTCTTATCTCAACCCATCCCAAACACACATATACAAATAAAAAGGAAAAAAAGGAAGAGTGAGCTACCACTGCACCTGATTGTCTACATAGGAGGATATAAAGTATTAAATTAAGAGAGGGTAAAGACTCAAGCTTTGGATCATATGTTAGCACAAATTTAAAATCAGAGAACTTCTTTGGGAAACCAAACGTTTTTTAATGATGCTGGAAATCACAGTTACCAAAAGAAGCCAAAACTGCATGAGTAGGAAAGTTATTTTAAATAAGAATTACACCATATATATATATAATGATTATAACTGGCTTCATATGAATTAATTGATTATTATGTGACTTCCATTGTCACGGCAGTATTGCCTTTATTGAATATTCTCTCTGTATCACCCTGTCTGTTTCATTTTCCCCATCCCTTAGTTCTCTGGAGAAAGAAAAGCTGTTTGATACACCTGGAATGAACCTATTAAAATTCAATGAGTTTGTGTAAATTCTTAGTAAAATATCTGGTACATAGTAATCATTCACAAAATATATTTAAATATATGGAATATATATTTTTATATTATAGCTCATATAACTTCATTATAATTTTTAATTGTCTTCATACTTTTTTCTAAATTGTGAATTTATCATATTTATAGTTTATGAAAGGTTATTTGGAGACTACTTGTACTTATATATTTCTGTCATATTCATCTTGAGATGTGGTATATTTTTCACTTTAGTAAATGTTGCATAATTATGTTAAAACATCATACTCCACAAATTTGACCCTCTTTTTTCAAAAAGTCTTACATTGTAGGCTGTTTTTAACAACTTGTTTGACATTTATAAGCTCTGAATTCAGAATTTGAATCTGTCAATTATTAACTATTTCACTTCAAATTCTTAACATCATTACTTCTCAGCCTTTTAGCTAGGATTGAGTGAATTTTTAATATCCCTGTTTCTCAAGTCTTATGTGGAAAATAGGGGATGGGGGAAACACCTCATAAAATGTTGTAAAATTAAATAATATAATTCATTCAAAGTATTAAATCATATAACTTCTCAATACAATTCATCAATATGCTTATGTTGTTCTTCTCATACATGCACTCAAAAACAAAGAAAAAGAAACTATAACACTTTCAAATGTATTATGGAGTTAATAAAGCCACTTACTAACTTTTGCCATTAAAGGTAATGGCTAAAGCTATAATTACTTCTGCACCAACCTAATATTTTCAAATAAAATATTTTTTAAATTTTACTAATAATTATATTTTGGCAAACTTTCTGAAACTCTACCTATGTGAATCCTCTGCTAAGCAGTCCCCATTTGCTATAGCTGCCAAGTATTTTGGTAGTTCAGCCATGACCCCTTATTTTAAAATTGTTATTTTCTTATTCTGATCATTGCTTCACTACTTCTATGTGTATAATATGATGTCAGTGAACATTCTCAATGTTACTAAGAACACACTTACAATTCAATTTGAATTCATACTTCATAAATTTAGTTGGTAGTCACTCTAAGTGGAAAGGCCTATAAAATGGTTTAATTCATTTTGTTACAAAAAAAATCTCCAGAGTTAAACAAAAAAAGAATTAAAATACACACACGCAAACACACACATAAAATTAGAGCTCTTGAAATTCTCATAGGGCAGATAGATGCAGGCAAACATGAATAATGCAGAGATACCATCTCCAGAGCAAAATGAGCATCAAAAGATTTGAAGTCAGTTACCTCTAAGGAACAATGAAACTGCAGGTAGGCTAAAATATTTAAATTAAATCACGTACTAATATACAGTGTACTCCCTGAGAGAAATAACTGAAGAGGAATTAGCTCTTTTAGTCCTCCAAGACACCACTTATTATATTCCTGAATTAAGATCATATTTATAGGATCATATATATGTATACACATATGCATGCATATGAGTATGAATGTTTTAGTTTCATATTGCTGCTATAAAAAACTACCACAAATTTAAAGGTTTTCAAAAACATACCTTTATAATTTTACAGTCTTAGAGGCAAGAAGTACAGTAGCATACTTAATTCCATCTTCAAAGTCTTTTGTGCATGGCAGGTAACATATTCACGTATGTAACATGAGGTGAAGGCCAAGGAGATAAAATCCTACCTTCCTTGGCAGATGAATGTTAATCTCTTTTATACATAATGAAAACACCTTTAATTAATTCAACTATAAAATCAACAGTTCAATTAATTTTTTAGTATGTCAATACACTTCATAATGTTACATGTAAGTTCATCCTGATTAAAATAACACACACACACACACACACACACACACACACACACAACCCCGATATTGTTACTCTAAGCTTTTATTTTATAAAATAAATTTTATTATTTTAAGACAGTGATGCAAATTTATCAATAAGTAGTTGCAATTAAA
>NW_016840062.1:0-662 GCF_001698545.2 Rhinopithecus bieti
CAGAGGCTGGTGGTGAGCGAGAAAATGGCTTCCGATGAAACCTGCAGAGAAACGTTCTGAGCAACTGTTTTGCAATGTGTGTATTCATCTCACAGAGTTAAAAAATTCTTCAGATTGTGCAGCTTGAAATCACTGTTTTTGTGGAATCTGAGGAAGGACATTTGGGGACGATCCTAGAAATATGGGGAAAGAAATATTCTCAGGTAAAATCCAGAAGGAAGTTTTCTGTGAAACTGCTCTGTGTCATCTAAATTCCTCTCACTCAGATAAGCCTCTCTTTTCATTGAGCAGTTTTCTAACCCTGTGGATGTTTAGCGTATGATGGGATAGTCGGGAGCACTTTGAGGCTAACAGTGAAAAAGGAAATATGTTCAGACCGAAACTGGAGAGAAGCTTTCCGAGGAACTGCTTTGTGACGTGTGCATTCCAGTCACAGTGTTATACCTCTCTTCTCATACAGCGTCGGGGAAACCCTTTTGGATAAACAGGTACCAACTGATATTCGGGAGCATGTTGATGCTGATGGTGGAAAGGGAAATAGCCTCAGACAGAAACTGGAAGGAAATTTTCTAGGAAACTACTCTATGATATGTGCAATCATCTCACGTAGATAAAGCTGTCTTTATATTAAGCAGCTTAGAAACTGTCATGGACGATCCATG
>NW_016840063.1:0-665 GCF_001698545.2 Rhinopithecus bieti
CTATAATTCTCATGTTGCACATCTGTAGATGTCTAGACTTGCTAACTCTACATATCTGCTACTTTGTATCCTTTGACCTGTAGCTCCCTATTTCTCCCCTCTCCCACACCCCACTGTTCTCTATCTCTGTATA
Organism: Rhinopithecus bieti; assembly: GCF_001698545.2. Taxonomy (NCBI): domain Eukaryota; kingdom Metazoa; phylum Chordata; class Mammalia; order Primates; family Cercopithecidae; genus Rhinopithecus; species Rhinopithecus bieti. The sequence continues at coordinate 134 of NW_016840063.1, forward strand.
CAGTCGAGTATCAATAATGATGTTTTAGTCGACAATGGACTGCTTATACAACAGTGGTCCTATAAGATAATAATGGAGCTGGAAATTTTCTATAGTCTAGTGATGTTATAGCAGTCACAATGCATTCATTACTCAAGTGTTTGTGGTGACGCTGGTGTAAACAAACTTACTGTGCTGCCAGTCATGTAAAAGCATAGCACATTCAATTATGTGTCACACATAATACTTAACAATGATAAGAAATGACTGTTACTGGTTATGTGTTTACTGTATTATATATTTTATTGCTAGTTTAAAATGTACTCCTATGTATTCAAAAAAAAGTTAACTGTAAAACAGCCTCAGCCAGGTCTTTCAGGAGGTAATCCAGAAGAAGGCATTGGCATCACAGGAGATGACAGCTCCATGAGTGTTACTGTCCCTGAAACCCTTCCAGTGGGACAAGATGTGGAGGTGGAAGGCCGTGATATTCATGATCCTGACCCTGTGTAGGCCTAGGCTAATGGGTGGGTCTGTGTCTTCATTTTTTTTT
>NW_016840064.1:0-1100 GCF_001698545.2 Rhinopithecus bieti
AAACTGAGAAGGGTTATTTTGGATCGTATTGAAGCTTATGGTAAGAAAGGAAATATCCTCATATAAAAACTAGAAAGAAGCTTTCTGAGACCTGCTTTGAGATGTGTTAATTCATATCACACAGTTACAAGATTCTTTTCTTTTATCAATTTGGTAGCACTCTTTTGGGGGAAACTGAGAAGGGATATTTTGGATCACATTGAAGCCTAAGGTGACTAAGGAAATATCCTCAGATAAAAACTAGAAAGAAGACTTCAGGTAAAGTTCTTTGTGATGTGTGAATCCATCTCTCAGAGTTACACCTTTCTTTTCATGGAGCAGTTTGCAAACACTGTTTTCGTGGAATCTGCAAAGGGACATTTTTGAACGCATTGTGGCCTATAGTGAAAACGGAAATATCCTCAGAATAAATACTAGAAAGAAGCTTTCTGAGAAACTGCTTTGTGATGTGTGAATTCATCTCACAGAGCTACAGTGTTCTTTTTCATTGAGCAGTTTGATAACACTTTTTGTGTGCAATCTGCTATAGGATATTTGGAAGTGCATTGAAGCCTATGGTGACAAAGGAAATATCCTCAGATAAATATGAAAAATAAGCTTCCTAGAAACTGCTTTTTGTTTTGTCAAATCATCTCATGGAGTTACACTGATCTTTTCACTGAACAGTTTGCTAACACTGGTTTCTTGGAATCTGCAATGGCTTATTTCAGAGTGCATTGAAGCTTATTGTGAAAAGGAAATATCCTCAGACAAAAAGTAAAAAGAAGCTTTCTGAGAAACTGCTTTGTGATGTGTGAATTCATGTCAGAGAGTCACACTGTTCTTTTCATTGAGCAGTTTGCTAACACTGTTTACTTGGAATCTGCAATGGGATATTTCGGAGTGCATTGAAGCTTATGGTGACAAAGGAAATATCCTCATATAATAACTAGAAAGTAGTTTTCTGAGAAACCGTTTGTGAATTCATCTCACAGAGTTACCGGATTCTTTTCAAGGAACAGTTTGGTATCACTGTTTTTGGGGAATCTGAGAAGGGATACTTTGGGTCACATTGAAGCCTATGGTGTCTAAGGAAATATCTTCGGATAAAAAATGAAAGG
>NW_016840065.1:0-859 GCF_001698545.2 Rhinopithecus bieti
TGGCTGTGGGTTTGTCATAAATAGCTCATATTATTTTGAGATATGTTCCATCAATAGGGTTTTCAGCATGAAGGCTTTTGAATTTTGTCAAAAGCCTTTTCTGCATCTATTGAGATAATCATGTGGTTTTTGTCTTTGGTTCTGTTTGTATGATGGATTACTTTTAATGATTTGCATATATTGAACCAGCCTTGCATCCCAGGGATGAAGCCCACTTGATCATGGTGGATAAGCTTTTTGATGTGCTGCCGGATTCGGTTTGCCAGTATTTTCTTGAGGATTTTTGCATTGATGTTCGTCAGGGATATATCTAAAATTCTCTTTTCTTTTTTTATTGTGTCTCTGCCAGGCTTTGCTATCAGGATGACGCTGGCCTCGTAAAATGAGTTAGGGAGGATTCCCTCTTTTTCCATTGATTGGAGTAGTTTCAGAAGGAATGGTACCAGCTGCTCTTTGTACCTCTGGTAGAATTCAGCTGTGAATCCATCTGGTCCTGGGCTTTTTTTGGTTGGTAGGCTATTAATTATTGCCTCAATTTCAGAGTCTGTAATTGGTCTATTCAGGGATTAAACTTCTTCCTGGTTTAGTGTTGGAAGGGTGTATGTGTCCAGGAATTTATCTGTTTCTTCTAAATTTTCTAGTTTATTTGCATAGAGGTATTTATCTTATTCTCTGATGGTAGTTTGTATTTCTGTGGGATTGGTGGTGATATCCCCTTTATCATTTTTTATTGCATCTATTTGATTCTTCTCTCTTTTCTTCCTTATTAGTCTTTCTAGCAATCTGTCAATTTTGTTGATCTCTTCAGAAACCAGCTCCTGGATTCACTGATTTTTTAAAGGGTTTTTTTTGTGTTTCT
>NW_016840066.1:0-1038 GCF_001698545.2 Rhinopithecus bieti
CCGGGCATGCTGGTGCGCGCCTGAGGTCCCAGCTGCTCAGCTGACTGAGGTGGGAGGATCGCCTGAGCCAGGGAGGTCCAGGCTGCAGTGAGCCCGGGATCACGCCACCGCATGCCAGCCTGGGTGACAGAGCAAGACCCTGTCTCAGAAAATACAAATAAACTAAAAACCAAGAGAAACTGGGTACAGTTAGGGTGGAAGAAACACCGCAGGAGACTAGCGAACGGCACGATAGGGTTTCTATCAGGAAGAACAGCACGTTTCCAAACCAAGTGTTCACGCCCTTATGAGACCCTGTGCTTGGGAAGCACCAGCGAGGCCACGTGGCTGGCCTCTTCCTGCTTTAAATCAAGTGGAAGCGGACACTGTAATGACAACAAGGGGACTAGGACAAAACCTGGACCTTCTAACGGAGAAAACAATGACATGTGTGAGTTCCCATGACACAGTCTCAAAACAATGGAAGGAGGGTACCATTTTCAAATAAGACAACTTCTGAAGCCTATTTCAAGTGTTACCTCTTGGGAAAATAGGGAAGGACTAATTCTCTCCATAGACGGAACACACAGAGCACTTTGCCACACATAATACAAGGCGATCTATGGCAGTTGCCGCAGATTTTCACGTGTATCACCTTTTGGGCATCTTCTAGGTTTGCTAGAGCCAGTGACTACTTTGATTCCCCACAAAACACCCAGAAATGCATGAGCATATCTCCTCTAGTGGAGCATCTACACTCATAGGAAGAAGCGTGTTGTACTCCAAGTGTATCTGCAAACACGGGTTTCTTCTGAAAACCCAAGTGCGTGCAAAGCCAACACGGCATGTCACTGAAGCGCACAGGAGAGCAGAGCACCTCTTAGTAGAAAGAATGTATAGGAGAGCTAGTTGCGAACATTCTTTTAAAATGTATGGAATGAGTTATCCCAGGGAGCCTGTCTGGTACCTGCATTCAAAGGCAATTCATTCTTCCACATCGAACCTTTAACAGAAGGTTCACAGTAAGATCCCTGGAAATGGCATTCCCCTGGTGAATTT
>NW_016840067.1:0-3785 GCF_001698545.2 Rhinopithecus bieti
GGGCCGGGGCGGTGGCTCAAGCCTGTAATCCCAGAACTTTGGGAGGCCGAGGCGGGCGGATCACGAGGTCAGGAGATCAAGACCATCCTGGCTAACACGGTGAAACCCCATCTCTACTAAAAAACATACAAAAAACTAGCCGGGCGAGGTGGCGGGCGCCTGTAGTCCTAGCTACTCCGGAGGCTGAGGCAGGAGAATGGCCTAAACCCGGGAGGCGGAGCTTGCAGTGAGCTGAGATCTGGCCACTGCACTCCAGCCTGGGCGGCAGAGCGAGACTCCGTCTCAAAAAAATAAAAATAAAAAAAAAATAAAGAGTGAGACTCTGTCTCAAAACAAAAGAAAAGAAAAAAGAAAAGCTTTGAGGTTTAAAATAAGTCTGTTTGTGGATTATACCAATTATAGATACTTAAAACATAAGTAATCATAGAGGAAAAAGGGATAGACAGTGGGGTGGGCTGGAATTTGAGGTATTTGTAACAGTTTTCCCGTCTAAATCATCTATTGTTTGAAGTTAGTTTCTTTAACCTTTGTGATAGCACTAATGCTATATGGCTTATTTTATCATTTTCTTGAATTTCCTTTGATTCCCCTTCTCCTATTATCAAAATTGCTTACTGGCCTGGCACAGTGGCTCATGCCTATAATCCCAGCACTTTGAGAGGCCAAGGAGAGAGGATTGCTTGAGGCCAGGAGTTCGAGACCAGCCTAAGCAACATAGTGAGACCTCATCTCTACAAAAAGTTTTTGAAAAATTAGCTGGGTGTGGAGGCACATGCCTGTAGTTCGACCTACTCAGGAGGCTGAGGCTGCAGTGAGCTATGATCATGCCACCACACTCCAGCTTGGGCAACAGAGCAAGATCCTGTCCCCCTGGTGGGGGGGTGGGGGCGTTGGAAACCACTCACCATTTTACCATTTCAACATTTGCTTCTTGTAGGAATACTTAATAGGTTAACCAGAATACAAGGAGAGAGAATTCTCTTTCATCACAGACAGAACTCAACGATTCAATGCTGTCAAATCCCTTATGTTGGAGGCAATTTTAGGAAAGAAAAAGAAAGAGTATTTCCCCCATGACATGGATCAGAGACCCTATATTGCAAATGCAGGAAACATTGGTTATGCTGAAAGAAGCTCCTTGTCATATTCATAATTTCCCAGTGAGAGACAAGGTAGAAACTGCTCTCGCCTGAGTGCATATGTCATCCTCAATGCTACCTGTGAGACCACCAGGACCTTCCATGAAAAATGCTTCCACACTGACTCCCTCACTTGGCCATCAGGCATAATGTAAGAAATTTAGCATTTTTCTAACAATTCAAGAAAGCCTAAATCAAAGCAGACATCAACTTCACAAATGATATATTAATCTGGGCTCAAATATGGAAATTATTATTAGTATTATTATTATTATTTTGAGTTGGAATCGCGCTCTGTAACTCAGGCTGGAGTGCAATGGCATGATCTTGGCTCACTGCAACCTCTGCCTCTTGGGTTCAAGCAATTCTCCTGCCTCAGCCTCTGGAGTAGCTGGGATTGCAGGCACCTGACACCACACCTGGCTAATTTTTCTATTTTTAATAGAAAGGGGGTTTCACCATGTTGGTCAGGCTGGTCTTGAACTCCTGACCTTGAGGTCCACCCACGTCAGCCTCCCAAAATGCTGGGATTACAGGCAGGAGTCACCGTGCCCAGCCAGAAATTATGTAACGATAAAACTAGATTTAAGTATATGGGAAGAAGAGAAAGAACTGTTCATTTTCTTTTAGCAAATGAATACATTTAAGGCTGTGGCTTGGGTCCTGCCTTGCCTGTGGATTGAGGGGAGATGTGTCCAGTGCTCCCCGCTACTCTTGCAAACAGGACCTAAATATTCTGCAGACATTTTTTCCGGCTACTGGTGATTTTCCATAAAAACATACTTTACTATTTAGGCATTACATTCTTAATGCCTTTATTATGTTTCCTTCTTCACAAATAATTACATTGAAATATAAATAAGTTTTCACCTTCTTTCCAGGTGTGCATTTGGACAGTCCCAGCTATTCAGGAGGCTGAGGTGGGAGGATCTCTTGAGCCTGGGAGTTCAAGGCTGTAGTGAGCCATGATTGCATCACTGCACTCCAGCCTGGGCAACAGAGTGGCCCCGGTCTCAAAAAAAATAGTTAATTATTTTCTTTTGCTCGTATATAAATTGTACATTTTTAAATATTTAAATATCATTTAGAGCAAATCCCCCTGTGGCATGTTTATGATTCCTGCTTTGGTACTTGAGACTCAGCCAGGTCTATTTTGTCCTAAACGACCGCTGGGATTTTTGTTGTTTTTTCAGCCATTCGTACATTGATTCTCCTGGTCATTTCTTTTATCCCTGTTTATAATAGCACAAACCTGGGAATGTTAGAGAAGACACATGAATGGGCATTTAAAATACATTCAGAAGCACAGTAACTATTAAAACTAGCATGGCTTTCAAACATGATGATTAATAAAATTGTGACTTCTTATTTTTCAAACAGGAAATGCTGTGAATTTTAGTGCACCTAAAAACCAATGTGTAACAGAGAGTGCAGCCTGACTGAAAGATTTTTAAATTCTGTTTAAAACAGTGTCATAGTATAGGAAACCAGAAGGAATTGGAAACACAAATGAAAGAAAGAGACTGCTCCCTGCAACTTTTAGCCATGAGAGTAACAGTACACATTTAGATAGAAAAGGCTATGGGATTCCAAAAAGTTCAAAGACAGTATTGAGTTTCAGAGAATAGTGGGATGTAACCCAGTCCTTGGTGGTCAGCTGAACCATATTATGATTGTTTTTAACATGGAAGGAAGAAGACTCTGCTCCCTTTCTAAAAACCTGCTGTTGAGCTGTGTACTCTCTGCCCCAGCCGATAGTCACAGCCTTGTCCTAGTGTGAGCAGAGTGAGGAACTGATCATCTCACTAGTGTGCAAGCTCTCAGACTTGTTCTTTACTAGAGCTAGGTGCAGTCTGGGTGCAGTGATGGTTTCTCTCTGTGCCCAGAGGGCTGCTCCCTCCTTCACTGCCAGGACAGATGTCGGTGTGTGTTCTTCTCCCAGCCAGTAGGACAGATGCAGTCAGTGAACAAAACAAACATAGACACACACACACACCTTCCTCCCTCAGCAACCCCAATGCCTGACAGCAGAGATGAATCATGCTACTCAAAGTAGAAAGTTGCCATCAGTAAGTGAAACTGACAAAAGGGTATCTTAAAAGACAATTGCTTGAAATGTAACATCTATAAATTAATACAGCTGGGCACAGTGGCTCACACCTGTAATCTCAGCACTTTGGGAAGCCAAGGCGGGCGGATCACCTGAGGTCAAGAGTTCGAGACCAGCCTGACCAACATGGAGAAACCCCGTCTCTACTAAAAATACAAAATTAGCCAGGTGTGGTGACGTGTGCCTGTAATCCTAGCTACTGGGGAGGCTGAGACAGGAGAGTAGCTTGAACTCAGGAGGCAGAGCTTGCAGTGAGCTGAGATTATGCCATTGCACTCAAGCCTGGGCAACAAGAGTGAGACTCTCTCTCAAAAAAAAAAAATTGCAGTTAATTATGGAGATTGATTAAGAAGTAAACTGCATGATACAAAGGGGAACATATTAATCAAAACTAGAATAATGAATTTCATTGTATAAATTTTTTCTGTTTCAATAAGTTAATATATAAAGGACAATAGCATAGAATTAAAGGTGTTTGTTTTTACTCAATAATTTTTTTTTTTTTTTTTTTTTTTGGCAAAGTCTCCCTCTGTTGT
>NW_016840068.1:0-859 GCF_001698545.2 Rhinopithecus bieti
TGATAAAGGAAATATCATCAGTTCAACACGTGAAAGAAGCTTTCTGAGAAACTACTTTGTTATCTGTGAGTTCCTCTTACAGAGTTACAGCTGAGTTCTCAGGAAGCAGTTTCCTAACAGACTTTTCGTAGAATCTGCAAAGTGAGTTTTGGGAGATCATAGGGGCCCATGGTGAAAACGGAAATATCCTCAGAGAATAACTAGAGAGAAGCTTACTGAGAGATTGCTTTCTGGTGTGTGACTTCATCACACAGATTTCCACCCTTCCCTTCTTGGAACAGTTTGCTAACTCTGTTATCTTGTGTTCTGCAAAGTGATATTTGGGAGTTCAATGAGGGCTATGGTGAAAAAGGAAATATCCTTAGATGAAAACTGGAAAGAAGCCTTGTGAGAAACCGCATTTCGATGTGTGACTGCAACTCACAGAGTTACACGTTTCTCTTCAGTGTTCAGTTTGCTAACACAGTTTTCTGGAAATCTGCCATGGGATACTTGTGAACGCAATGAAGCTTGTGGTGACAAAGGAAATATCCTCAGATGAAAACTAGAAAGAAGCTTTGTTAGAAACTTCTTGGTGATGTGTGAATTCATCTAAGAGAGTTACACATATGTTTCCTGCAGCCGTCCATTATCACTGTTTTTGAGAAACCTGAGAGGACTTCTTTGGATCGCATTGAGGCCTACACTGATAAAGGAAATATCATCAGTTGAAAACGTGAAAGAAGCTTTCTGAGAAACTTCTTTGTGATCTGTGAATTCCTCTCACAGAGTTACAGCTGATTTCTCAGGAAGCAGTTTGCTAACACTCTTTTCGCGGAATCTGCAAAGTGAGATTTGGGAGCCCCTAGGGGCCCAGGTT
>NW_016840069.1:0-660 GCF_001698545.2 Rhinopithecus bieti
GGAAGAAAGGGTATCAGTGATTGAAGATCAAATGAATGAAATGAAGCGAGAAGAGAAGTTGAGAGAAAAAAGAGTAAAAGAAATGAAACAAAGCCTCCAAGAAATATGGGACTATGTGAAAAGACCAAATCTGTTTGATTGGTGTACCTGAAAGTGACAGGGAGAATGGAACCAAGTTGGAAAACACTCTTCAGGATATTATCCAGGAGAACTTCCCCAACCTAGCAAGGCAGGCCAACATTCAAATTCAGGAAATACAGAGAACACCACAAAGATACTCCTCGAGAAGAGCAACTCCAAGACACGTAATTGTCAGATTCACCAAGGTTGAAATGAAGGAAAAAATCTTAAGGGCAGCCAGAGAGAAAGGTCGGGTCACCCATAAAGGGAATCCCATCAGACTAATGGCAGATCTCTTGGCAGAAACTCTACAAGCCAGAAGAGAGTGGGGGCCAATATTCAACATTCTTGAAGAAAAAAATTTTTAATCCAGAATTTCATATCCAGCCAAACTAAGTTTCATAAGTGAAGGAGAAATAATATCCTTTACAGACAAGCAAATGTTTAGAGATTTTGTCACTAGCAGGCCTGCCCTCCAAGAGATCTTGAAGGACTTACTAAACATGGAAAGAAACAACTGGAAAGGAATATGTTTTAGCA